>NW_010102985.1:3858-4667 GCF_000699245.1 Pterocles gutturalis | reverse complement strand
GACGGGGCTAAACCCCCCATCGCAGCCACCTCCTTATCACCGCTCCTCCCACGGGCAGGCGCTCGGCTGGGTCTGTGGACCCTCGGCATCGCTCAGCACTGAGCTCTGGCTCTGGCTGCCCACCACGGTGCCCGGGTTTGCTCAGCATCATCTGCACTGGCCCGTGGATGGAGGGTGGTGGCAGCGCTTGGCACAGCAGTGGTGATGGCACAGTGTGGGAGCTGGGGACAGTGGGGGTGCACAGCCCCTCCTGGGGGACATGAAGCGCTTGGACTCCTCTTGTCACCCAGTGTCGGGGAAAATACTGTGATTAGACAGAAAGAAGGAAAATAATGATGGCTAATGCTTCCAAAAAGTAATTTGGGGAGCCTCAATTTAGAAAGCCAAAATTGAGCTCCCTTGAAGAGGCTGTTTTCCAGAGGCTTCTCCAAAATGTCTGGAGGAGTTATCCGTCATTTGGCACCAGCAGCATTTGCCATTTCTGTGAGCTGTGGCTGGGGACTGGGGGTGCCTGGTGCTGGGGCTGCCCATCACCAAGCGGCGAGGGGTCGGCTCACAAAACCAGGATGGGTCAGCCTGTGCCAGTGACACCGGGCCAGCGGTACCCCGGGCTTGGGATGTCACCACGAGTGAGGCTTCTGAAAATAGTCCCTGGCACCCCTCCACACTGCTGGGCTGGGCCGAGCGTCTCTGAGATGTGCTTCCAGCTTCCCCTGAGCCCCAGTGGGAAGAGAAGCCTCTCTCTCTCCACACAGCTTTGGCCCCCCTTCCACCCTGTCCCCCCTGCCCAGGGCAGAGTCTCCCATCCT
>NW_010102985.1:2193-3789 GCF_000699245.1 Pterocles gutturalis | reverse complement strand
CGCGCGGGAGGCTGCAAGGGGAAGCCTGCCCTGGGCGGCCGCAATGGGAAGCAGATGCTGGGTGATTAAGCCCACATGCGCTGGGCAGTGCTGTCCTGCGCACAGGGCTGTGGTGCTGGGCAGGGACAGAGGGCACGTGCAGGACCAAAATCTGCTCCGGGCAGGGATGGCCTGGGCTGGGAGCCACCGAGGGGCTGGATGCAGCCCGGCTGCTGCCAAGCAGGGCTGGGGACCTGGCAGGATGGGAGCTGCCTCTGTCCCCCTGACTGTCCACCAGTGATGTTTGGGGTGGAAATGGTCTTGGACTAAGGGCAGTTTCCCCGATGGCAATGCTCTGTGCTTGCAGGAGCCTAACTGGACTTTTCAGCTCCATCAGACTAAGAGGACTGTGTGAGACAAGGGCTGAGGAGCTGCTTCCCAATGGCTTGTGCTGGCAGGGGTGAAGCAGTGGAGGCCAGGAGGGCAAGGAGAGCCCATCATCCTGGAGAAGCATCCTCAGCACAAATGCCATTTGCAGATGACTTGGAGGAACAACCCTCCGGCCCCAGCCAGCAGCTCAGCTCCCCGAACCTTCCCCCTCCCTGCAGCCCCGGGTCCCTAAAGTGCCGTATCGCCTCCCGGCAGGAAGGGATGCAGCCAAGAGTCAAAGTCCAGGGGCTAGTGACCACGGGCCCATCCTGCACGGCCGTGTCGGGAGGCACAGAGGGAAGACGCAGTTTTGCTGTCTGCAGTCACCGCTCACACTCTCGGGGCAGCACCCAACATGCTGTTACACAGCTTGTAACCTGACAGTGATTTCCTAGATAAGATCTAGCAAAGGGGAGCGAGTTTCCAAGGTCAGGTGATGGACGTGGGATTGCTGACCCCTCCGGACACCAGCCCAGGACCCCAGCACCAGCAGGCAATGGAAGATGCTTGTCGGTGTTGCCGGCTTTGTTTCTTCTTGTTTTCTTGCCTTTCATGGTTTTGTCTCTGAAGGGGGGAAGTCCCCACTTATCTCCTGCCCTCTCCAGCCTCCCCAGAGCCGTTTCTCCAGCCTTGCAATAAAAGATGGCCATTTCTGGTTCTCCTCAAGACATTTTTCCACCCACCCTCTCTGGCCCTGGTGGGAATTGTCAGCTTTGAGATAACGAGAAGGATGAATTGTTCATACAGGATGTTGCACGAAGCCCCACTGCTATTTGCAGGCCATTTTAATAAGTAATAATAAGGAGAGAGAACTCCAAAGGAAGTAACCTGGTACAGCAGACAAGGCAGATTTATCAAGGCAGGGAGGAAATACTCCCCAGAAATGAATCTGGCATGAGTTCCTGCACACCAGTCCCACGATCCTGTCTGCCACCACAGGCAACTCTTATCTGAAACAGTCCAGTGTTTAAAATAGACTGAAAAATAAATAGTCTTCCAGCGCGACTGATCCTCCAGAGCCTGCAGTTCATCCCAGCAGCATTTACAGTTTTCTCTGGAGTGTTTCCGACATGTACTTCAAGGCCTTCCAACTCTTTTCTCCTCCCCTGCTTGTGACATTAATGAACCTTAAGGGATCCTTAAAGCGCATTTTATGTGGATGTATTTTTAAGCAGGAGAAGGAGAGAG
>NW_010102985.1:1783-2162 GCF_000699245.1 Pterocles gutturalis | reverse complement strand
GCGGTTCCCAGCCCTCCATGCCTGGGGTGGATGGAGAGCGGCTTTGCGAGGCGCACTCCAAACAGGAATCCATCAAATGCCGGGTAAGTGGTGCTCCAGCAGCCCCGAAAGCCGTGAAGTTGTTTAATGTTCATTGTTCACAGCTGTGTCACCCTAATAGAGTATTTTATTGTTTTTCCAGTTGTACTTAAAACCATCATTCATTATCCTGCCCAGCCAGTGAGTGTCTCACCTTTAATTGATGACACAAGACAAAACGCCTGGTCAAAGTTTCCGGTGTCTCCACCACCGCAGGGACTGCTCCCTGCACCCCAGACCCCGCCAGCACTGTTCTGCCCCACGGGTGACCCACAGGGTGAGGGGGACACGGCTGCTGGCA
>NW_010102985.1:370-1769 GCF_000699245.1 Pterocles gutturalis | reverse complement strand
CGGCTCCTAGGAGGGGGGCTGGTGGAGGCAGAGGCGAGGTCCAAAGAGCCCCAGTGCCTCTGCACCCGCTGCACCCATCTCTGGCATCAGTGTCACCTCCCGTGGGTACACCTTGCTGGGTCTACCAGCCCCAAAAAGCACCTTTTTGGCAGCGGAGCCATCTCCCCCGCGTTTCCGTGCACACCAGGCTGAGCCATCCCCTGTCCTGCCCCCAGCCACCCCGATGCCCACCCACCCACAGGCGGTACGTGGTGTTAGCTTATGACAACTAATTGCAGTGACGAACTTTTTTTGCTGGAAAACAGCCTTTTTCGCAGGCGGGGAAGTCTCTCTGCTCTGTGTAAGTCCTGACAGACTCTCTACAGTAGTTAAAAGGGATGGCATTAAAGAAAAAGAACTTAAACAACCCCGAAGTGAAGGGCCTGTAATTTATTTACTCCCCCCAATGAATGCTGGTTGCAAATCACTCTGTATAAAAATAACTCCTTTCTCCAACTTTTGATCTCTGATATTCCTGTATTTCCCTGGGGAAAATGTAAATCTATGAACTTATTACTAATGTTTCCTGTCCCTGACAGTGGAGCCAGTTGATATTTTACTTGAGAAGCCGGAGAGAAAAAAAAAAAGCAGCATAAACTTAATGACTGCAGACTGTTTCCAATCTTAGTTTCACTTTTCAGATGGAGAGTTTCCATCTTACAACAGGGAGAGGGAGATTTTTAAATAAAACATGATTTAACTTTAGCCAAACTTCCTCCTAGTGTTTATGCTTTTGGCTCGAGGCTTGATCCATTTAAAGCTGGTTCCTTTTGAAGCAGCCCCGGCTCATCACCACGCACCGACACGACGGCTTGGAAATTGTCTGTTCCACTTCTGGATCCGAATTCCCCAGCCGCTGCCTGCCCTGCTGCCCTCCTGCCCAGCCCTGCCTTGGGGAACAGCTCCTGGCTCCTGACCACTGCTGCGGGAACTGGGGAGCGGGCAGCGGGCAGTGGGCAGGGGTGGGTGATGGGGGTGTGGTGGCACCTTCTGCTCACTACGCATCCCTGCAGCGCTGCTGCGGGCACCTGGCTTGTCCATATAAAGCATGGCCATATAAAGCATCCCCATGTCACTGCTGTCTCTTACCATGGTCATTTTGTAGCTCCAAAGCCACAACCAGAAGCAGCTGGTGGGGCCGTATGGGGCAGGAGCTCAGAGGTTCAAAAAATGTTTGGAAAGTTTTGAACTTGTCTCATTTTGGTGTGTTTCCCCCCCAAAAACTAAGCATTTTGCTAGTTCACAACAGGCTTTGCTTGGAAATGCAACTCTTTAGTGGGAGGCTTTGCTCAGCCTGTGGTGCTCCTGCCCAGGTACAGTGCGATCTCTGGGAGATTTTTCAGGGCTTTTCCTATTTCAG
>NW_010102985.1:0-327 GCF_000699245.1 Pterocles gutturalis | reverse complement strand
AATTTCAGAGCACAGGAAGACCTTTTCCGGGCAGCATCCCCGCCATGAGGATGGCTGCACGAAGGCAGCCCATGCCTGGCTCCTATGAAAACGGCCTCGCCAGCTTCTCATTCCCAGCTCGGGTTCTTCCCCCATCCTGCAGAGCCCTGCCAGAGCCGGGAGATGTCCTGGGATGGCATCAAAGGGGAACGTCAGCTCCTCTCCTGTGTGCTCTGCCTGCACCATGGTCCCCTGCCCTCTGGAGCTGCCCACCCCTGCCCCGCTCAGCCCCTGCACCGGGCTGGGTGCTGGGGGACCGGGGGGCACAGGGGGGACGGGGTACACCGA
>NW_010102984.1:7553-40193 GCF_000699245.1 Pterocles gutturalis | reverse complement strand
ACGGTGTCGAAGGGCTTGCTAAGGTCCAAGTAGATGAAATCCACGGCCTTTCTCTCACCCACTATGCAGGTCATCCTGGTCGTCTTCTCTGCCACTTTGTCTTTCTACAGATGGGGACAGCCTGTTCCTGTGCTTTTAAAACCACCCTCTGGAGGAATGTCCAGCCTTCCTGGGCCCCCTTGCCCTTCAGGACAGTCTCCCAAGGGACTCTCCCAACCAGCATCCTAAACAGCCTAAAGTCTGCCCTTCGGAAGTCCATGTTAGTGGTTTTACTGGCACCTCTCCTTACTTCACCAAGGATCGAGAACTCTATCATTTCATGGTCACTAAGCCCAAGACAGCCTCCAACCACCACATCTCCCACCAGTCCTTCTCTGTTTGTGAACAGCAGGTCAAGCGAGGCTCCTCCCCTGGTAGGCTCGCTTACCAGCTGTGTCAGGAAGTTATCTTCCACACACTCCAAGAATCTCCTAGACTGTTTCCCTTCCGCTGTGTTGTATTTCCAGCAGATGTCTGGCAAGTTGAAGTCTCCCACACGAACAAGGGGGAGTGATTGCAAGACTTCTGCCAGCTGCTTATAGAATGCCTCATCTGCTTCCTCCTGCTGGGAAGGTGGCCAATAACACACTCCCAGCAGGATTTCGGCCTTGTTAGCCCTTCCCCTCATTCTTACTCATAAGCATTCAAACTTATCATCACAATCCTCGATTTCTATACAATCAAAACACTCCCTAACATATAGAGCCACCCCACCTCCTCTCCTTCCTTGCCTATCCCTCACCTAAAACTATGTTGACTTCAGCATTAGCATAACTCTCGTTGCTTTCTGTGAACTCTACAAAAGAGATTGCCATAATCTAAATGCCTCCCACCTTCCTGCTCAGTGTTTGACTCCATCTACACACTCTATGAGAAGTGATGGTATTTGGTACTCTTAGCTCCTTGTCACCACTTATATGGAAAGGTCTAACCTAACAGTTTCTTAAATGCCCCAGGGGTTACAAAATCATGACAGTGAGAATAATTCAGTAATTTACCTTCATATCTGTGGGCTTATACCTAGCCAAAAGAAGAACAAGTAATAAACTGCTTATGAATGTTAATAGTTATATTTGATTGGTTTTGTACAGAAGAAGCACTATCTCTTTTGAGATTTTTGAATCAAACACAAGTATCAGTCCCAAGAATGATTCAGATTAAAACTTTCTTTGCTCTATGTGATCAAGTTCAGGAACTAAACCACGGTTTTAGTTACAAAAAGGTCAACATATTTGTATTCTCCAAAATTACAAAAAAGAAGAGCTACCTAAAACTGTTTTCCATAAGATGTTTCCCAGACTTGATCCCCCTGCCCTTCTCCCTTCACCGTTAGGTGCCTAAGTTGTCCTGTACAAGAAGATACCAATGATTTTCATAAAAGTATAATTTCTCCCCCTCACTAATTAATACAAGTCTCTATCAAGTACACTACATTCTCCATTAAACGATTATTCTACACATTGTAGATCCACCTCTTCAAGGGTTCTGTAACCTTCATATATTTGGACAGAGCCAAAATGCCTTTATATAGCTAAATACGTTGTTCTCAGAGACCTGAAGTTCAGATTATCCGGTATGCTGAAATTATGGAATAGCATAACGAAGCAACTCACTCTGCACTATTTCTTTAATTTATGGGCTGCAATTAGGATACGAACCAACTGCATATTTCTGTGTAACTTGACTAATTGCCAGAACTCTTGAGGATCGTGGAAGAACCTAATTATAAAGATCATTAAGAAAAAAATATGTTGCATGTACTTGAAGGTAGATTTTCTTTCTGCCCCAGGCCTACACATTTCTTATATTTAACATTGGCCAAATTCTGTTTTCTTCCATGCAACACAATTTCTAGAGTTCCCATGTGAGTGACAAAAACCTTCATTGGAGTTTGTAAAACCTCCGGCCTACAATCTTTGATCTGTGCTGCTATAAAGATATCTTCATTAATTTTATCTGCCACATCTATTTTATTTCATTTACTACTCATAAAATTTGACAAGCAGTGAGAGTTTCAAGGGATGGAGGCTTTCTTATGTATTGACATAAATCATGACGATGGACTGAAAATGCAATATATACTGTAATTTCAATTTTGCTAATATTGAAATATGTATTTATACAGTTTGTGTTGCCATGTGCAAAGACTCTTAACCAATCTCTACAAAGATCTCCACTGTTCTCTTGTTGTAGATTCAAACAGCAAAAGATATGGTGCACATTTAATTTACCTTTGATTTAATTAAGTAAGACATTCAGGCTAGAAAGCCCATCTTCATAAGCACGGCTATGTGCTGTGTCTTGGTCCCAATATGGCAGACTGGTACCAGGCAAATGCTGTACCAGGCTACGTGATGTATGCAGAAATATCATTTTTACTAGCCTAGATTGGCTCTTACAACGCCAAAGGGTTAAAAAAAAAAAAAAAAAAAAAAGAGTAGCGAATGAGAGAAGAAACTTGTTGGAGCGACTCAGTTAAATTATGCTGTAAGGGAATCTTTAAAGCTCTGGGGAGGATCGTTTCAAAGAAAATTACCGCAATTTAAAAACTTACTGCTCACAACTCTTTTTAAACACTCCACTGCTAACCTGTGCCAAGGGGTTACAAAAGAGCTCCACCTCACTTCATTCAGAACAAGATGGGTGAACCCAGATCACTGTGACCTGAACTACCCCACTCACCTTGAGCTGTCACAGACCCATATGCCCATACAGCCCCATAACACAGCTCGACAGAGGGTGGGATTCATATCAGGTGGTGGAATTCTTCAATGGCTACACTAAATCTGCAAGAAAGCATTTATCTATCCCATTAAGACCAAATGTATCTGACACTCCCTGTTGTCAGGATCTGAAGTAGGCCTAAGAACTAATGGGAGGAAGAATGAAATCTGTGCCCCATATTTCCCAACATTGCCTCCCCTCTCCCTTTTCTTTTCTTTATTTATTTATGCCATACCAATCATTTCATTTAGGGTCATCTGGTGGTCTTCTAATTATCAAGTAAAGAAATGGAATAGCTGAGGATATCATTCAAGTGACCAGTAATGAACTGATACCTGGGTAAATAATATGCCATAAAGGGTCTGTCATATGACAGTTTTTTATTACTATCAAATCTGTCACTTGTTCAAGAAAAATTGTTCCAAACAAAAAATGAAGAGGATTTGGCTTAATGTTAAATTATTACTTTCCATTTAAGCCCTTATGAAAACAAAAGACTTCTGAAAAAAAAAAAATATTCAAGAACATTGACTATGCAGTTAAGTTTTTCTGTTTTATCTGCAATCTCACCTTTCTCTTCATGCTGTTTCTGGCAAGGCTATTAACATACTATCTCAGATACATTATTTTTTCTTTTTGATACTTCAGATAGCAAAGTTATATATGGCCAGCAATCCAGCCCAATTTGTTATCCCTTTTTTAGTTTAATAAAATACATCTTGTGCATAATTTATTTTATAATAGTGTGTTTTATTAATGCAAGAATGCTTCATTAAGATTCAAAAAAAGTGGGTTAACAAAGCTGCAAGCACACGTTGTCATTCAAAAGGCTATAATTTTATCTCAGTCTTCCTTTCAATTAAATAATATTGGCAAAAGCCCAAGGTACAGATCCAGATCTCCAAGAGCTAGATCCTGCTTACTTCACTCTCCAGTGGGTCCTACCTAATGGAATTTGTGGGGTTACTTAAGATCAGTGGATGTTAATCGGATATAGGACATATAAACAAGAGGTGCCACTGCCTCAGTTTTTAGTCACATTACTGACAAAAAGAGTACATATATTGCATAGATGGATGCTGCAGCAGCCATCATAATTCTTTGTCTAAAGCATTTCATCAGAGTCCTATTATAAAATATGGTAGCCTTCAGTCATAAATTATAAAAGGCTAAAAAAAGCAGAAAAAATTTTGCAAGGGATTTCAACCAAATGGTACCCATAAGTATAATTTTGCATCTTAAATTAATAATCTGACATGCTTTATTCTTCTTTTGCGAAACCAATTTTAATTTTGCAAAAGAAGTAGTCTTGCATTGCAAATTTTAATTCAGAAAAGGACTTTCAAGCACTTAAGACAAGCCCTATCTTACTGATTGTTTTTAACTCTTAACAGAAAATCCGTATGCTTCCTATTTCTGTGCCTATATGATCTGTCCTTTCAGCAAAGCTTGTGTGTGCACGTGTGTGTTTGCATAGATTAAATCTGATTTGACTTCAAGAAAATACTCTAAGGTACCAAGACTAGGCTCTTACATGTAGAACAGGTAAAAAAAATCAAATCCTTTCCCTTTGCAGTATTTGATAATACCTAACTTCTAGATTACTGCCATCCCCAAAATTTTCTGATGAATACTGGAAAAGAGTAATCATATTAATAAATTGTTACAATAAAGGGATGGATAGTTAATGGGGAAACCCTGTGTAGCACCTACTACCATATGGGTCATGAGAATTTTGAAAATTAATTAAGGAAAATCTTTAATTATTCAGTCAGTAGCTTTGAAGTATAAGACAATAGAAGTATTACAGAAGGAAAGCAATATCCTAATAAATGCTCGCTGCTAATATACCTTTTTCCATTCTAACTAATAAGGTTATTATTAATTCCTAAATTTTATGAGAATGGACAACATAGAGGTTTTCCTTAATAACTGGCCTATGATTAACTCCCACACAAAGATTATTATTGAAGTTGAGGCCTACAAATTTTACTGCATCTAGGGAAAAAAATTAACCCTGTTTTTTTTTTCCTACATCATCTTCTGTAACTCCATTCCTGCCCTCCTGTCCCCAAATCTTTTTAAAACCAACTTAATAAAAAATATTGTTTCATTTCAAGCTGTTGAGTTTTAGCTTGAAATAGTATTTCCTAAACTGAGAGGATATGTAATTTTCTGGGCCAAGAACTGTTAGTCGAGCATAGGGAAGGAACATACTGACCACAAACAAGGGAAATCTATGTGAAGAATACACAGGTCCTGCAGTATTTTACGAAATGTCAGCCTTGATATGTAATCCACAGCACAGAAGGAAAGGATAAAAAGAGTAGGATTAAGAGGGATTTACTTGAAGAACCTGGTGTGGAGGAACTCTACCAAAAATACAATCACCAATTAACTCCCAAAATAAGTCTTTGAAATTTGGTTAAAACCAGATACTACTTCACTTAAAATCCAAAGGCAGCAGCAATTTTTACGCACACAATATGCCCAGTTGTAAGTACCCCTTGTAAGTACACCCCACCGAGACCTCACAGGGAAAAGGAGTGGACCATCAGCATTAATACAGATGAAACCACAAAGGTGATTTTAGGAACAGTTGTCACCAGCTGAAATTCAGTACAGTAGCTGGTAGTTGGTTAAGATTTAGGATGTGCTCAAGTCCTGTAGGAATCAACAAAGTGTAAACTGAGCACATTCTAGTGACACCAGGATGTATCTACAGCTGAAGACAGGATGCATCTATATTAGAAACTCTTTCATTGTTTTCTCATGTATAAAAAGTCACCTTCCTAGTCGCTCTTTCCTTCACTGAAGAAAGCTGATTTTCCATCACAGATACTTAATTATTCTGATAATAACAAGAAAATATTCAGCACATATTGCCAATCTCCATACAAGAAGCTTTGTACTACTGGGCCATCCATCACCTTAAGCTCTTTAAACACAAGATTTTTCTGCAGCCGTTGCTACCTGTTTGCCCTTGCTGTAGCCATTTATATAAGGAATCTGCCATCAGGAAAAACAAGTGACCTCTTTGATTAATGGTTTATTGGCTCGTACATTCAAGAATGCTTTTTTTTCAGTAATGAGAGTTATTCACAGGCTTCTAGCTGTCTCTCCAGCAGTTACAGCAACTACTTTCCTTGGCCACCAAGAAATGTTAAAATAATAAAGCTTTGGCAATTACTTTTTGAAGAGAGATTTATATTAAATGGTTAGCCAGAACTATATTGTCAATACCTGAGTGAATGGTGGGCTCTTCAGAGGTTCATTTAATGTTAGACTAGAATCACTTGCTCTTCAAACAATTTTTCTCAGTCTTCTCTCCCTTCTCTTCTATAGACAGAAAATTAGGTTCTGGACTCCCTGAACAAATTTTGTGCAGTAGCCAATATACTGCCATATACTTGTTTTTGTGGTATTTATCTCTACAAATGATTATTTTCAAAAAATACTCAAGTTTTCTAAAGACTCCCAGCTTGCAGCAACATGCTGCTTGCCTTCTGACATTAAATAGAGGCTCAGTGGAATGCAGAAAGAAAAATATCTAGGGTCTCCAAACTGCTCTAGCAGGTCTCTTCCCTTTTGGGGCAGTGTTGTGAACAACACAAGGAGGTGGGAGGCAGATTAAGGAAATTAGGATTTGAACATTATATAGTTTGGCTAAAAAAATTAATTTTTGACTTTGTCCCTTTCTTTTCCCCAGCTGTCTAACATCACCAAGATGTTGCTTCTTGAGGGTAACAAATTCATTTCCCCTGTTTCATACAAAACAGACTATAATCTTTGGAGTTTTTTAAGCCAATGCTTTCTTTATAAGTGGAACAACTACCAAAACCCAGAAAGCTAAACTTGGCATCAGTTGCTACAGAGCCTCATTTGCAAGCTCTTGAATTTCATTTGTACACTCTTTTTCACTACAAAGCACATTTGAGATTAGTTCTCAAAGGTTTAACTTTCTAACAAAACAAGATGTAGTACCAGGTCTTCTGATAAAGCAACTTCATAATTGCTTAAAAGCTATTCCCTCCTCCCCTTTTATATACTTAACAACTCCCTTGGGTATTTATAGTCACTTTAAGTTTCATTTTACCATAGAAATACAATTGCTTCACATCCCATTGTCAAAACTCCAGGTACTTTTCCTTTGTATCCTAGGGTGTATATTCAGAGATGCTTCTGTAAATCTAGGATCTTCTCAAGAGGAAGTAGTTATGTTTGTACTACAGAAGAGACAAGTCTCATTTACAATTTAGAGCATTTGCATATGCTAAGAATATGATATTCTGAAGACTAACAAGCATAGAAACACATAAATTCATAAGTAGATTTTCTCAGTATTCATAATGAATATTTTGATATATTTTCTTGTCTTGAATCAGTTGCAATCTCAAGCCTTGCTCTTCCTGATTTAAGCACACACATATAGACATGAGTCTGTACAGATAATTTCATCCCAGTTTCTGATCCACCATTCACTCTGGATGATAAAACAAAGCCTTTCCACTTCAGCTTCTAGCTAGGTCCTCTTGATGGAACTACTTGTACTTACTAGGAGTCCTTACTAGCTTACTTACCAAGGTCCCGGTGGCTCCAGACTCTCTGGAGATGTAGGCAAAATACGGTGGCAGAAGCAGAGAGCAAAGTTATAGTAGGTGGTCCTTGTCTTCAAAGACACAAAAAACCATGCGATCTATTCAGGTCAATCTTAGTTAAATTCTTTTCCAATAATGCCTGGAAGTCAATTATCTGCAAAAATTATCACATTAATATCACAGCTGTGAGAAAACCCTGTCCCAGAACTGACAGTTTTAATCTCCTTCTCTGGAGACACTCAAAGCCCGCCTGGATACGTTCCTGTGTGATCTGATCTAGGTGTTCCTGCTCCGTCAGGGGGATTGGACTAGATGATCTTTCGAGGTCCCTTCCAATCTCTAACATTCTGTGATTCTGTGAATCTAACTTTCTTGATTGATTTTTCAAATAATTTAATAGCAAAAAAAGTTTCCTCATTCACATAAAAATGTCTTCCTTTTTAGAACTCTTTCCTTCATACACTTTTTTTCTTCCTGTCAGAAGGAGGTATGATAAGGAATACCAAGAATACCAAGAGGAATAACAATCCCTTCGCATAAATGATTTGATTTTTCAAATTAAATGGAAGCAGCAAGTTCATGCATCTTTTTTCAGGGTGTTAATAATACATGAAGAACTTAAATTTAACCACAAATACACAAGCTATTTCAGAGACTCAAAGGTCACCCCGTTTCTTGCCTTTCAGTTGAACTGATACATCAGACTGGACAGTATTAAGCAAAAAAACTAGACTGTTGGCACAGGAGAAATCAAACTTTTTAGAGACTTCTTTCTTTTAAGGAATAAAAAAAACTGCTTAAATGTTTGAATAAACAGATCCATTTTGTTTAATAATAAGTTAAAAACTAGTTGTTGTTTTTAAACAACATTTTGGCAAAGGACAATCAAAACAAATTCAGTTCCTGTGCTTCTGTCAGTCGAGTCAAGCTTGACCAGCCCCTCAGCAGAGGTGATGTCTATTCTTACCAGGCAGAACACTGACTGCAGCTGTTTCAGCTTTAGCACAGAACCTATCTAGGAGCACTACACATCTGCTGTACAGTATTAGCTATGCTATTGTAGTTAATCTAAGGGAAATGGATTTCTTATCACAACTGCAAGTTGACTTTTCATTTGCTCTGTGTTTTCTTGTTGCAGGTATTTAATCAAGTATAATGCAACTTGCTTAGGGACTAAACTGAAGAGAAACCAAACAGGTCCCTGCTTTCAGAAATGTAAGCCTCTGCACATGGCGGGCAGACTTTTAAAAGCAAAATACTTGGCCTACATGCAGCAGTGTGCAATTCTTTTCTCCCATTCACTATTGTTAACCACTAGGTGGTAATGTTCACTCTGCAGACCTTACAAAAATCAGCATAAATCCTAGCTGACATTCAAATAAATTCTCTCCTCACTTACATTGGTGCAACCGTGTCATAACCCAGAACTGAATCTGACTTGTTTCCTTTCAGATCAACAATTTTATTTATTTTTAACTGTGCTCAGTTTTATGCTAAGCACAGAGAAACATGTCACAACACCCCATATCCATTTGCTGCTGTTTGTTCATCGGACCTGTAAACTGCTTCAAATCAACTTGACCTACTACAGATCAATCTTCTACAGTGGAAGTTTAACAGGACAGATGCACGCTGTGTTAGTACCATCAAAAGTGATCTAATATTTTCTCTTGTTTCTACGAGATGATCTAGGAAATAATGCATTTTTTGTACTCCCACTAAGTTTAGGGTTTATGATTTGCTCATAAAACATGTTTAAGTTACAATGAAAAGCATACAAAAGAGATCATACCAATTACATGTGGGATTTTATAAGGACAGAGTATTCCTTTATGCATCCAAATTCTTGTCCATTGAAGAATTTGAGCAAGCGTGACAGAAAGAAGATGAAGAAAAATGTATTTCACTATGAAATTCATATGCTTCAAGAACTGCATAGAATGAAAATGAACACAGAAGAGTTCTGAGCACAAGGCTGAAAAATTAAAGTTCAGTTTCTACTCCCAGCTATTTAATCACAGTATTTTCTTGAAATTTCCACTTCCCTTGTTCTTGCACCTGTTTTATGAAGTAGAAGAAAGGAGGTAACTGCCACACTTAATTGCAATATTTTCTTTTTTCTTTTTTCCAAGGGAGCTGAGGAAAAGGGAACAAAACAAGACAAAAACACATTTCTGATTCTGCAGGGGAAGCTATATAAATTATTTGTTATGTGGATTGAGAGAGAAAAGAGAAAGGTAGAGAACCTAGCTAAGCTATTTCAGAGAGGTCCCCCAAAAAAAGCCCAACTGCCCAAGGGTTAGATCTATGCCTGCCTGAGAATAGAGATGTGAAGCTGAATCTCTCATCACATTGCAGAATGTCCTTCCTACAAAGTCAGCAAGACAGTGTTTTATTTCACCACCAAAGCAACCTTTTTTTAAGAATAGATAACAACATTTGAATTGCAGATAAATAGACTTCAGTTCTTGGATTGTTTCCACTTTGGATAAACCATAGCTCCAAATGTCAAATGGAAGAATGGTACAAAGCAAAGAAAGCTAATGGACCTACACCTGTAACTTGTCATAATTTGGCCTACCTGTTTGTTTTGGGGTTTTTTCTTGCATTTCCTCTCTGTGCCATTTCATGAGAACACAACAGACAGTTCAAATTAACTACATTTGTGTGTTCTTCCACTATATGCAAGGCTACCCTTGAAGGATTCCTAGCTCCACATAAGAAGAGTTTAATAAGTTGTCACTGACTGTACTTCTCACTGAACCACCTGGAAACCCCACACTATTATTTTCATGCATGCATTGATCAGACCCTATGAAAAGGAAAAAACTTATTTCTTTTCTTCCATACATTTTAATTAAATTTTCCTCAAATAGCTGGAGAACAGTAGAAAGGTCTGGGCAATGTCCAATGAAACAGATTGCCACCTGAGCCATGGTCTGAAACTATGCTTTACTATCATCAAACAGGAACCATTCATGTAAGTACTCCTCATGAATGCATAGGTTGTGTTGCACATACTCCAGAAGTCCCTCCATAGACGCGGCCTGCTAGCTAACAACATCAAATCTGAAGGTTCTTTAAAAATTGTGTTGTCCATCTTAAGCTAGTAGAGCCATAGTTAGATCTTCACGGTGTGTTTGCATACAGTGTCAAAGCTTTAATTGCTCAAGAACTACCAGGAGTGAGAAAGAGGGATTTACCTCCCCTGTCTTCATGTACCTAAAATATAAAGATTGCATATGAGTAGGTCACTTTAGACCTTCTTATAGACAATGGAGAGATATAGGTGTTTTCAAGACACGTTTCACCTTGCCTGATTTTGCTGTTTATTTTAGGAAGAAATGAGCTGCTTACCAGAGATACTCATCTCCCTCCTCCAGCAATAAAGGGAGACTACACTGTGAAGGTCCACATATGGTCAGAGGAACGCTATGACAAATAACTACACTTGACGTTTGGCTATACCATTATACCAACTATAACCAAATGGAAAATATGGGTAAAACCAGGTAGTACAGCATACCTTGACATTACAGAGAAATTATATTCAAGCTAAGTAAGACATTCTGGCAAAAGCTGAAGTAAATCAAGCGTTGATACAATGACTACAGAATTATTTATTATATGCTGCAAAATACATGACGAAGAGGACCACGTAGTTAGAAACACACACTTAATGTAGAAACCTGATGCTAGCTCTTCTCCAGCAGTCATTGACAACATCTGAACATTTCTTGTTCCTGTAGTTTATCCTTCCATGACTTGGCTTTATTAAAGTTTTCTGAGCCAGGTCATCTTTCTTGCTCTCTCTTGAAACATATTGCAATGTACTTGCAAAGCCAAATAAAGTGTTAACTAAGAAATATCAAAACCTGAATTTATATCTTAAGTCATATTGAATAGGAACTAAATGGACAACTACTCACATTAAAGCCATATCTTCTAGATTATATTTTATGGGAGGTTTTCAACACTGTCTCCTATAATATTCTTGTATGCAAGTTAGATCGTTATTGTCTGAATGGGTGAACAACTAGAAGAGACAGTTTCAGAGGAATCTGACAGCAGTTTACCAGTTCCCACAGGTATTGAGGAGGTGGAGCCAAACTCTTCACAGCAGTGCATGTCAGGAAGATGGGAGATGACAGGAGTAAGCTGAAAGAAGGGGAGTTCAGATGAGACATACGGAGAAACTTTTTCAGGGTAAGGATGTCAGACAGTGGAGCAGTTTGCCCAGGAAGATTGTGGAGATTTTCAAGACCTGCCTGGATAAAGCCCAGAGCAACCTGATCTGACATCATGACTGATAATGGTTTGAGCAGGAGGTTAAACTAGAGACCTCCACAGGTCCCTTCCAACCTGAATTATCCTGTCATCATATGAACTCACAACTTTGACATTTAATATTAAAGGAAACTTTAGTATTAAGTTACTGAGAAACAAGTCGTCTTTTACACTGGTTGTGATCAAAACCCAGATAACTCAATGGGAGTTTTCTGTATACATGTGACTGGAGACCTCAAAACAGTCCTCTTCTCTATCCAGAAGTCAAGTGCAGGAGAACATTTTTCACACATTGAAAGCACTTTGCCCTTTTGCTCCATGCTTCCCTTCTAGCAAATACATTACAAAAAAAAAAAAAAAAATCAAGAAGAAAAGCAGTCATTTTTAAACCTTGCTCATGTCTCTGCAAACATGCTCATGGAAACTGCAGATCAATGACTTCTAGAAGAATCAGACAGATCTGATTTCTTAACCTCTGAACAACTGAAAATCCATACAGTGCTTGGGAGAGCTTCAGGGTACAAATAATCTCCATAGATATACAAAACTGGACAAGCTAGAGTATAGCTCTCCTGCCCTGGACATCCTGCTATCCTACTAGAGGAGGTGTGCACTTACTCCAGAAGGCAAAGAGGTGAGCATCTTAAAAAAAAAAGTGTTTGTGTGAAAATCTTAATACAACATGTGTGCTAGGCAATTGCTACTCACTTCTGATTCTTCTTCCTGAAATCAATAGGAGTTTTCCTGCGAGAAGGAACAGTCTGAAGTTTGACAGAAATAGATGTTCGTGTTTCTGCTCAGGGGAGTTGGGAGAAGGAAGGTGGTAGGTAGGGGTATGGACAGATGACATACCAACACATTTTGTATGCATTTTTATAACTTTTTCCCCACTTGAGCATTTGAACTTGTTAATAGAGCATTTTGGGCTCTAAAATAATATTATTTCTTTTTAAAAACTCAAGGTTTATTCTACTTATTTTATGGTGTCTTTTAAGCAAATAAGTCTGAATAACCACTAACTTGATTTAGAAGCCACACAAATCTTACAGATAGCAACTTCCCTGCATACAAGGCTTTGAGTTTTTTAGCTGTCACATCTGTGAAATACAACCAACACAGTTACCATGGGAAGAGCGACACTTTTTTCCCCAAATTTCAGCATCTAATCCTCTTAAAAATAGCCAAAGCTTTGAGCAACCTGTAATTCCTGCAGAGTGTATTATATTCACATGGTATCTCTGTTTACTTCAGACCAAGACAGCATAAAACTTAAGATGAAGAATACTATATTCGCTTTTTTACTGTACAGTTGCACATAGCTGTGCCATGAACTAGACCTACAAGAGGAATCACCACATAACACTAAATGTACAAAATAATATTCTACAAGGTGTTTTGATAGATTTTTCCTTCTGAAGTTTCAGTACAAAAGCACTACTAATGTTCTATTTATATCTTACTTGAAATAAAGATCCATTAAATGCTGGCGTCCATCAGGGGTATTAAAACCAGCAAGAAGCATTGAAACTAAAGAGAGATCAGCAGTAAAACTATTTTGTCAAAGGAGCATTTTCTTAGAAAACTTACAAGCATAATTTTTAAGATGGTGGCATTTCTTCTTTAAAGACATTGACAAATAATGAAAACCATAAGGGGACAGTAATACATTTGAATACTAAGCAGCATATCCATAAAGCAACTGGATAGTTTAATCAAACTGTTAAAGTGGTAGGAAAGATCCAAAGAGTTAAAGCAATGCCAAAAATTTGGTAAATACTTCAGTAATTTCTTACTAGACAAATATTAAAGAAAATTTAAGAATTTTAGAAGTTCTTTATAAACTTAAAATAAAAGATTTGAAGCTGTTGTCTATTTAAAATGTTAACTTTATCTAGAAGATAACTCCGCCAATGATTTAAGCAGGAAGGAACGGGGCTCTTGCAAAGCCTATCTGGTGAAAACTTCATGGTTTGTCATGATGATTTCTTTCTGATGCAAACAAATACTAGTTTTCACTTACCGAGGAAGGAGACAAAGCCTTGTAAGTGTAATGGGGATCACAGGGTTAGGCTGTTTTGACATCACAGATTTTTGTGAAACATGAATACAGTTGCTACAACTATTAGGGTTTTGACAGAAGATTTATGAGGGACTTGTGATCCTAGCAATGTTACCAATATAACAAGTGAATTATTTAGTTTAATAATGGGAAGATATCCCAAGTAAATTGTAACATATACACAGAAAATTGAATTTACGTAGTAAAGTCATCTTATTCTAACAAGCAAAGTAATATAAAGTAGCAATCTTTTTTTATTATCTTCTCCATACTTTTAAGCATAAACTTAACTTCTAATAAGAAAGAATATTACCTGCACGTCTTGGTTTTCATCTGCAACTTTCTTTAATAATTTTAGTGTGATAGAGCAGAACCAACCTTGGGAGAAAAAATTTTAAAAATAAAATAAAAATAAAAGCCAAACAAAGAAACAAAGACATTAAAAGTCATTAAGTTTTTATTCCTAGGAACAACCTTAGCAAGGAAATTTGCTCTGAAATACCCAGCCTATGTGATGCCAAGAAGTGCATAGCTTCAGTGCTGAGAATTTTTCACTTTGAAAAGCAGTGTTAGGTTTTATTCTCAATAATATAGTTCATCCATCTGTTCTCTGTCTGAGGAATACTTTAGAGTACAATAGCCTATACATCTGACCAAATCAGTGTAAATATTAAAGTAATAGGACATCCCCGTAATGGAAAAAGCTACCATGCCAGAATTTGATCTAGTATCTAAATCATTACTCACAAAATATTTAGCCACCCAGACTTTTAGAGTTTATCCATCACCGTAGCTTTCCAGAGAGAGATCAAATAATTCTCTTGTCTTGCTGGGCTTTCTATTGTTTTCCTTCTTATGGTTATTAATTGCTCATAATTGACTACAGCATTCAGATCCCATTTGATCAGTACCTTTATTGTTTATTGTCCTGGTTTACCTCCCTAGATGAGAGAGTATGAGGCACCATTAGCCACTTTCTCCTCTACCCATTATCCTGACTCTTACCTCTGTTTATTGGATTCAGTGGTGATCGATTTGAAACAAATACCAAACCTGGCCTACAAACAAAAGTTTAGGTTTTATTAAGTCAAATCCCTACCATGGCCATGCTTATGTGTTGAAGCCTGAGATATTCTCCAGAGGTAGAGATATAAAATAAAAACAATGTAATGGCCCAAGTTTTCAACTTCTGGATCATAGGTCTAGGTGCCTGCATGGCTTCAGAAGCCTCAGTTGGGGGCATTGCAAGGTGTCTGCATGGAGCCTCACACATGTTCAAACCCTTTGAGCAGCCTGTGTTGGTTGTTTGTTGTTTTTGTTTTTTTAATCAAATAGTGCTTAAGAGAGTGATTAAGTGTCTTGAGGAGGACCCCTAATATCTAAAATTCTTTCCCCCACGCCTTTTTTTAGAAATTACTTATCAGCAAATTTCAGCAGAATTTACAACATTCTAAAAGGTGAAATCTTCAAATTGAA
Source organism: Pterocles gutturalis (assembly GCF_000699245.1). Lineage (NCBI taxonomy): Eukaryota > Metazoa > Chordata > Aves > Pterocliformes > Pteroclidae > Pterocles > Pterocles gutturalis. The sequence goes on along the minus strand of NW_010102984.1, from coordinate 25,010 downwards.
GATATAATCACAATGAACACTAGCTTAGCAGTGTATAGAGAGAGATTTGAGTTTTCTCCATTCAGTGTTACCTTCACTGCTATTCATCTCCTTTCTCCCTTTCCCCACATGAAGTGTATAGTAAGAGCTTTCCATATTTTACTGCTAGGATTTAAATTCACCTTCTGTTGCTCTTCCTTACTTTATTTTAATATTTTTCCTTCTAGAGGATGTACTATATCTGTCTCCAACTGGTGCATTTTTCATTTTGCAAAGGCAAATTTTACTTCATCATGTTTTCATTGCCTTCTCCCCCAACTTTCTATCTCGTTCCAGGTGTCTAACTCCCAAAATTTCCATCTCAGATAATGACCTTCCTCACCTCTTCTTGCCTTTCTACATCAGTTAAACACATCTCAATAGAATATATTTTCTTCCAGCCTTTCCCCTGCAGTGACCCTCAAACCTCAGGGACAGGCTGCAGGGCCACCAGAGTGATACAGTGCCCTCTGTCTTCAACCAGCCCTGTCCCACAGTCCCCAGCAAGGAGAGATAGGCTAGGAACAGTGACTACGGCTGGCCACACCTTGGCCACCTCCAGGCCCTGGCAGGACCCTCCAAGGAGAGATAGGCTAGGAACAGTGACTAGGGCTGGCCACACCTTGGCTACCTCCAGGCCCTGGCAGGACCCTTGAGCTGAAGGTAGAAAGCCCCTGACAAAGCTTCTTGCAGGTTTATTTCTTGCAGGTTTAACAAACAGCTCTTCATCACACTGAAAGAAAAAAAAAATTGATTTTGGAGTTGGAGAAGATACATCAACTTTCCATATGCTAACGTATTTTTTTTCCCTATAGTAATTGTAAGAAACTTCTTTGATGAAACTTCAGAGTTTTTCACTTATTTTTTCCTGAGGGCACTAAATGTATTATGCACAATTCCTTGCCTCGAAAGAAGTCTACAGGTGACCCTAAATTAAATTTCAAGGTCATTATTGTCATGGGATGTATGCAGAATGAGCTAAATAAATGATAACAAATTATACGACAAAAAAAAAAAAGGTTGAAATAACACTTGTTACTGTCAGCCTTACTGTCACTGATGCTGTTTTCAGAATGGACTCTTTTGAAACATCAGGCTAATCTAATGACCTAGATGGTTACATGGTCAAGAAATATTTTACACTTTTTAACTGAATCAATTAAGAAGAAGGTTTATGGCAATTCACTTTTAAGAGGACTACACAAAAACTGCTTTGAAAATAATATTTAGACTGTCAAATCAGGAACACTAAGACATTTCAAGCTGCAACATGTTCTGACTTTCATTCATGACACTAGGTGCAGAGTGGGGCATTCTTTGCAGATGGCGTGAAATGCTGCTGTTTAAGTAGTAACTACCAGGACAAGGCCCCCTAAGGAAAAAAACTCAGTACCAGTTTGAGAAAGTATTTCTATTTACAAAGACCATGGTATCTGTCTCAGCTGTGAAAGTACAGTAGCAGCATGCTATTTTTAAATCTTGGCTTCACATAGCAGATTATGTTTATACCAATTCTTTTTTTTTTTTTCTTGCTTACAGCAACAGGCTGAAATGAGCAGAGTCTAATGGCACAGGCTATTTATACAGTGATCTCACAGACCTCTAATATTAAAGCAAGTTCCATTAGTTCAGACAAATCCCAAGACAGTAACTCTGCATAACACCACATCACAGTGTGCCTGGGTGTAGTCACAGAAACTACATTCATGGAAGTGCTCACTACCAACCATCTAGTTAAGTCATTGCCAGCATTTCCTTCCCAGCTGTAAGAGCCCCGAGCATGTCTACCCTCATGGACATTTGGCTGTGGGTGCTCTGGGGCTGCTCAAAGTCAGCATAGATCAGGGCTGCCCCATCCCTCTGGAGCCACAGGGACCGGCTCCCCATCAGTGCTGCACAGCAGGGAGCCTGTGGCCAGGGCCAACCCCTGCCTGGGAGAGCTGCTTTCGGCTCCAGCTCCCCTCCTCTGCTCAGTCTCTGCCTGAGCTACAGCCCTGCTGTGCCCACCCACAGGACCATATCCCAGCCTGGCTTCAAAGAGGTGCTGAATTCCTGGGGTGGTCCCAGCCCCCCTTAACCCATCATGGATGCTGGCTGTGTCAGCAGGACAAGGCCTGGCTGCCAAGTCCTGGCCTGACACCCCTGCCACAGGGACACCCTGCCACTCCCAGCCCCGACCCTCTTCACACCATGACACCAGGAGCCCCAGCATTCGGAGACACACACAACAGTCCCGGTTGTGTTTTGGTTTGTTTTTTAGATTTATATGCTCAACAAAATTAAAGTCTGTCACTTACGTTTTGTATCAAGCTCAGATGATACTTACGGGCCAAAATCATCTTGGTTCAATCAAATTATTTAAACCATAATTTCTTGGTATCGCAAATTAAATTAGTAACTGTAGTGAACAGTCAGTTTTGAATTAGCAAACCAAACCAAACAAAACAAGTGGGTGAAAACTTTGTGGTATAACACTTATCCCAGCTCCATCAATAAATACATTAGCCTCGATCCAACCCCAGCAACTTGTCAGGCTCTTTTCTGAAAACTAGTCAAAGGGTTTGTTGCAGGGGGGGCAGCTATGAACTTCCTTTTCTTAAAAAAACTATTTCAACGGAATTTATGTGTTTTGATAACAAGCACCCATGAGAGTAACAGAAGAACAGCCAGTGACCCAGCACCCCAGGTATTCATCTGCAGGGTAGGAGGGACCCAGCCTCAAGTCTGTCAGCACCTTGCTTTAGACCAGGGACAAAAACCAAGAAACCCGAGTCCCAGGCTAGAGCATAGTACTAGGCTGAAGAGTCAACATTCTCTTGCTCTATCCCAGTGAACAAATAGTGTGATAACTCATGCAAACCCTCTCGGGTTGATGCCAAACACTGAGCTACAGCAAACACCCTTGCTCTCAGAGACAGGCAGCTGTCAGGCAGTTCAAGTGTAGCACACTTAAACAGCTGGATGCTTGTTGGTCTCCCTGTATTGTAGTATTGCTCTCTGTAACAGTGAAGAAATTTCTTTGAGGCATTAATCTGTATTAAGAGACTTTGTATGGGAGCAACAGATGTTATTTTAGGTGGAAGCAGGTTAGCTCTGTGACCTTGTCTGGAGTAACCTTCGCCTGCACCTTCTCTGATGTGTACAGCACAGAAGCTGTCTCAGGAATTCAGCCACATGGAGGACCTTCCTTTCTGCTAGAGTAGGTGGGACCAGATCAGGTTTAGGAAAAGACATATGCATTTGGGAAGACAGAAGCTTGGAGGGAATTAGGCACCAGAGCTGGAGATCCTGCTCTGGGTAAAGGAAGTGAATGCAACAAGACGTAGCCCCTCAAGGAAAGTTTTTGTGTGTGATCTTCTAGAGAGCAGGGAGGCCTGGTCAGCAGCAGTATACCTGCTGGTGTGGTGTGCTGCTTCTCTAATGCTTGTGATCACTCAAGCTGCTTTTTCTCATGCTATTGCCACAGAAGAGTCTGTGTGAGCACCTGATACAGAACAGAGCCCCCCTGCTCATAAAAGCTGCTGCATCTATAATCCTACTGCGCTGTAAATTATTTTGACCTCCAAACAGAACGCGTCATGGACTAGCAGATGTACTACAAAATATTTCATTCCCTCTTCCATCCTGTTTAACTCTAGATACATACATCAAGCCTGCAAGATTGAGCATTGTAGAAACATTGCTGAATGCCGCGACATGCTTCAGAAATAAAGGCAGGCGCTATTTACCTGCCATGTAAATACCAACCCTTTTGCTGTATTTACATCAGGCCCCTCTTTGTGTCACCATATCACAGAAGGAAAGGAAGACAGACCCCAATGCGGGGTAATTTCAAATACACTTTTCCACTGAGTCACGACCTGTGTTTTTAATCTACAAATTTTACTCCACTGCTAAGTGTTCAAAACACACACAGATTTGGTTGCAAATGCTTGTGAAGGTTCTTTCCTCTCCTCCTTCCATCTCCCAAGGGATGACTGAACACAAGGTAAATGGCAGCAATATAATTTAGTTCTTGCAGTGGCAAATATGCAGATCAATCCTGCCCTATGCTATAAACAATGGAAATTAGAAGGTCATCTGTTCCACATTCTAATAACACATCGAGACTTTTTGTCCTCACAGGAATTTGGTGTTCTGAAATGGATTTTAATTATAAGGTCTCAATTCATGAAACCTATGACATGGGATTCATAAGAAAAAAAAATCTTTGATTATAATCCGCTTCCTGTTTACTTGCTATTACTACACTGAAAGAGAAATCAGAGGTTTTTTTGCACCTGGTCTGCATGGGTTTCTTTAATAAAATAATGTTACAAACCCTATTAGTCTGACAAAGATCTCCATTAATATGATGCTAAGGATCCTACTTCAAACTATGCAGGGTGGATTAATTAAGCTGACAGCTAACTTTATAGAAACAAGCTACAATCAGCTGCATATACATCTGCTTGGCAACTGTAACCCTACCTGCCTCAGGCAGTCAGTTCTTCACCAAATACCACTGGCCTAAGAAATTAAATAGAAAAGATTCGTTGCTATTTTTGGTGTAAACTTATAATGATCACACACACATACTACTTGAAAGCAACTTTCCTTAAGAAATTTCATACAAAGCAATCTTCCACTATGAAAAGCTTGTTGGAAGGGTTAGTTTGTTACGATTTAAGTAACAGGAGGAAATGAAAGAAATATAGTACTTACCAGCTATCTCCACAAGGTTCCAGGGAAATAGTACTAGTTGTAATGTCAAACACTAACAGTTAAGTTCTGCACTGCAGAGAAAGTTGAAGTAGATATCTCAGCCAAAAGCTGATTCAATCCATGCTTCAAAGTATCACACTCTCCCATCTGCAGTCTTCCCCTCTGTTTTCTATTGCATGGCCTGTTTTGGCGTAGACCCTTTTCTGTAATCACAAATTACATCCCAAAATAGCTAACGTTTGCATCACAGGCAACAACCTAACTCTGAAGCTTCATCTGTGTTTTTTTTTTTTTAAACCATACAAGTATTAAAAAATTGCAACTTGTTGGAAGTTCTCCCTCTCTGAACACACTGCACATTTTTTCTCTTTATGTTCCATCTTTTTTTTTTGCCCAGTTTAGAGTATCTTAGAGACCCCTCCATTCCAAAATGGTAAATTCTTCTGGTAGGAGCTCTGGATAGAGGATGAGCTTGAACAGTTCTTTGGGCCTGATTGTTAAAGGGGTTATTTTTTAGAGAAGCATAAGAATATTTTGTGTGTGCGTATCTTTATAGAATACACAACTTTTATAATGAAAGCTCAAGGGCTTTTTGGAGAAATTCTTGCAGGGTTACCAAGAATTGAAATGTAAATAATGCATAAAACTGTCTTTTTTGTTAAAAACTGGAAACTATTGAATTCCAATTTTCCATGCATTCAGTGTAAGCAACTTGTACGACAGGAAAGTAAATGTGTTTGTCTCGGCACTTCACTACCAGAAGCTGCAGAATAAGTAAGGAAGACAGGCAGAGGGAAAAATGAAAAACCAGAGGAAATCTGTTTGCAGATACATATGGAACACTGACTACTTTCAAGAACAGGTAGGAATCCTTGTAATTAAATACATATTTTATCCTAAGTGTCATATTAACTAATCACAATTGAAGAGATGCTTTTTGAGCCGTAGTCAGAGCTGTCCAGTAATATTTTGTAACATCAAGGAATAAACAGCTGATAATAGATGATTCAAACAGCTTCTGTCCCTGCTCATACTATCCTATGTCTTCATGCTCACATACTTGCACTTTTATTCACATAACTTGCATGGACTCAATGAAAACCTGTGTTCTGTTAATCATCTGTCACTTCCGAATAGAAAAAAAGCTCCATGGTCACTAGCAGTATAAAACAGCTTAAATTTTACTGTAAAACACGTTTATGTAATTGATAAGAAGCTATATATCTGAAATAAAATTTAACAAAAATTGTATACATAGAAATTACATTAATCTTCCCTCCTCCCCTTCCCTTCAAATATTTATGTTTTTTACACAGTAACCTTTATGTAGTAATACTATTTTAAGCAAGAGAAACCTCAATTAGTATGTCAGCAAAACAAAACTAAGTTGCCTTAGTAGAAAAAGCCTGTGACTCCAAGAGAGTGAGCTATATTCACTACTTCCACCAAACCAAAGTCCTAACATTTAACAACGTAGTCAGACATTGCATAATTGATTAAGAATGGGACCCAGGTAATGTAATACAAACATAATTCACGAGATAATGAACCATAAATACCAGGATGGCATGTATAAATTGGAGAAGACAGAGGAAGCTAAGCTCAGCCCTGATTTAACTTCATTGACTTCAAATACATCCCTGAGGAACTGGACATATACAGGCACAGCGTTAGTTTGAAATGTGCCTATATTTCAACCTGTGTTACCTCTTTTCTTCTTACACCTTTAAACCTTCTGGCACTATTATTAAAAAAAAAATAAAATGACTGGTTTTAAGGAACATAAATAAATATGAAAACATAAAGTTGGAACAAAAAAAAAAAGTCTATAGCTTTTAACACAGTCTGTAGGTCCCATTTCACCTTATCATAGGATTTTTTCTTATAAGAAAGATTTTAACAACTAAAAGAAAAATATGTATTTGCTAGGTCAGGCAATAGTGTATTTTAAAAACATATGTATGTTTCAGACAGTTCCTAACAAAATACAAGCACAAATACAAATGACTCTTTATGCAGGTACCTGAATATGGACATTTTACACACAAATATAAAAATACATTGCAGGCTACTGGTGGATGAGTACTGACTTTTTAACTGCTTCATTCATGTGGGAGCATAACAGACATCCTGGAGTATTAGGATATTTGGACAGCCTTATGCCCAAGCCTTTTATCTCAGTGATCTCAGTACAATAATGCACTACTGGAGACATATGTTCTGAAGTGTCCATTTGTCAAATAACAGGCAGTCTGTCAGTGTACCTATATCTCCCTCATGACATACCTGTAGGTAATTTTACAGAGGGAATTGTCAGCAGAAGGAAGACACTCAATTAGGACAAAAATTTAAGGCACAGCAGAGACTAACAAACAGAAGAAGGACACAGGACCACAGAGGTCACACATTCGTCAGATGTCAATGGAAGCAACAAAATTGAAGAAGGCCATTTCTTCATACTAATGAAAACTTCCATGAATAATAGAAGAGATATTATTTTCTAGAAAGGTGGGGGACAATGAATAATTTTCCAGAGCCTTCCTGAAATACTGTACCATTTAGCAACAATTAGTGATGATGCTTTTTCAGAAAGCTTGAAGGAATTCAAGTAGAGGACTTTTTTGAAGGCATTGAAATGAATGCCATGGTTAGGCTTACTGTCCAGTAAGCTACATACATTCACTCATTAAACAATTTGGTTGAAGTCCTTCGGTATACACACAATTAATGCATTTTATTTTTTCATATCATGTTATTTCCCAGGATATGGAGAAAGCTGAGGTACTCAATGACTATTGCATCAGTCTTCACTGGAAAGGACTCAAGCCACACTGCCCAAATCACAAAAGGCAAAGGCAGGGACTAGGAGAATGAATAACCACCTGCTGTAGGAGAAGATCAGGTGTGAGACCACCTAATGAGCCTGAACATGCACAAGTTCATGGGACCAGATGAGATACATCCGCAGGTCCTGAGGAAACTATCTATCATATAGCAGAAGTTGTGGCACTCAGTGGATGTTCATGCTTACTTGGAAAAGGGGAAACATAACCCCCATTTTTAAGAAAGGAAAAAAGGAAGACCTGGGGAACTACAGGCTGGTCAGTCTCACATCTCTGAAGATCATGGAGCAGATCCTCCTGGAGATTCTGCTGAGGCTCAAGGAAAGTAAGGAGGTGATTGGAGACAGCTTCACCAAGGGCAAATGGTGCCTTACAAATTTAGAGGTCTTCTAAGGTGTGGCTACAGCATTGGTGGATAAGGGAAGAGCAACTGGCATCATCTACCTGGATTTGTGCAAACCATTTGACACTGCCCTACATGACATCCTTACCTCTAAATTGCAGAAATTTGGATTTGACGGAAGGACCACTTGCTGGATAAGGAATTGCCTGGATGGACGCACCCAGAGGGTTGCAATCAACAGCTCAATATCTAAGTGGAGACCAATGACAAGTGGTGTTCCGCAGGGGTTGGTACTGGGACCAGTGTTGTTTAACATCTTTGTGGAAGACATGGACAGTGGGATTGAGTACACCCTCAGCAAGTTTGCCAATGACACCAAGCTGTGTGATGTGGTTAACACTCTGGAGGGAAAGGATGCCATCCAGAGGGACTTTGACAGGCTTGAGAGGTGGGTCCACACAAACCTCATGAAGTTCAACAAGACCAAGGGAAAGGTCCTGCACGTGGGTCAGGGCAATTCCAAGCAAAAATACAGGCTGTCAATACAGGAGAATGGATTGAGAGCAGCCCTGAGGAGAAGGACTTGGGGGTGCTGGTAAATGAGAAGCTCAACATGACCCGGCAATGTGCACTTGCAGCCCAGAACCATATCCAGGGCTGCATCAGAAGAAGCATTAGCAGCAGGTCAAGGGAGGTGATTCTTCCCCTCTACTCTGCTCTTGTGAGACAACACCTGAAGTTCTGCGTCCATCTCTGGAGTCCTCAGCACAGGAAAGACATGGAACTATTAGAGCAAGTCCAGAGGAGGCCCACCAAGATGGTCGGAGGGCTGGAGCACCTCCTGTACGAAGACAGACTGAGATGGTTTGGGTAGCTCAGCCTGGAGAAGAGAAGGCTCCAGGGAGACCTTCTAGTAACCTTCTAGTACTTAAAGGGGGCCTGCAGGAGAGATGGGGAGGCACTCTTCATCAGGGAGTGTAGCAACAGGATGAGGGTTACCAGTTTTAAGCTGAAAGAGGGTAGATTTAGATTGGATATTAGGAACAATTTTTTTACTGTGAGAGGGGTGAGACAGTGGAACAGGTTGGCCAGAGAAGGTGTAGAAGCCCCATCCCTGGGGGTGTTCAAGGCCAGGCTGGATGAAGCTTTGAGCAACCTGGTCTAGTGGGATGTGTCCCTGCCCATGGCAGGGGGACTGCAACTTGATGATCTTTAAGGTCTCTTCCAACTGGAACCATTTATGATTCTATGATTCTATTTTCCACAAATGAAGATGACATGTAACATTCAAATGCTCAAAAAATGAACAAAACTTGCATTGTTTCTATTAAGAAGAACACTTCTTCCTCTTCCACATTAAAAAAAAAAAAAAAAAGTCGCCACAGGTCACATAAATCAAACACACCACCCAACACATACATAGAAAGAAAACACAGTAAAAAGATGAAAATTCCTTAGAAACATCTCTTATGTTTAAGTAGTCAAAGTTTTCAGAGCAACTATCTTGGGAAACCTCTGGTTTTATTAATTAATTTAAATATCTCTGAAATTATGCAAAAGTATGGAGATTATGCTTTTGCTTTTGTCAGGTTAATCACTCAAGAACTGAAATAAAGTCACCTAAGTAACAATTCTTGGCAACAGCTTCACTTGTCTATTTATAAAGTCTATACTTCTACTCATAGCAATGAACAGGGTCTAGTAACCCAGTCCTTTGTACCTGAAATCAGATCCCTCATGAGACACTTCTGTTGTGTCCTCTTGTAAAGACCAGTTCCTATAACTCCAGTCATAAGGACTATTTTTTCTAACTGAAAAGAAAGGCTGCAAAAGATATATAATTTATTTGGTATTTCCAGCGACTATGTTATTCAACAGAGTCACTTGCCATTACAAAAGTATTTCCTACCCTCAGCTTCTGAAATTCAGTAACATTCCTGATATAAAATACATTTCTTCAAGTGCCTTTAAGGAATTTGCTAGCAATTGTCTGAGACCTCTTTTGAGAGAATAAGATGTGCGTGCACTACATATGCATGTGAATAATATGAGGAACAGGATAAAAGGCATGAAATTTTTCCTGTTTATGTACCTAATCTGATGCATTCATGTTGGCGACATTACAGTAGAATGACATTGCTCTCAAATCCCCGAGTTTTCAGTGGATAAAATGGCACAGATGAAAGTGCATAGTGGTGTTTTAAGACATCACAAAGATACTGTAAATTAACTCTTGCCAAGAGAGACAGAATAAATAACTCCAGAATACTAAATGCTTCTGCATACATTTACAAATTCCAATACTCTTCACAAAAAAGGATTATTTTATTTCTGGATTTAAATAATGCTTATGTAGTGTTAGTATGGTAATTCTTAGACCAAAACAGCAGACAATCATAGAATGGTTTGGGTTGCAAGGGACCTTAAAGAACAACGTTTCATTTCTATAAGCATCTGCTAATTCTGGTGTTTATCTCTCCAGACCGTTATTTTCTGTTGTGATCAATCCAGGAATAAAGAAGATGCAAAAAAAAGTTGTTAAATTCTTCCTCTTTGGAGGCTGATATCAAGTTTCCAAAGCCATCCACAAAGTAAATCCTGGCTTCCAACATCAGTTCTGTATTAACTGCTGCATAATTTCTGTGGTGTTAGATAGAGGTTTTGTACAGCCTATAGGACAAATGCCTAGATTTAAAAAAAATAAGGGGGGAAGAGGGGGGAAGGGAAGTGGTGGGATTTCTTTTAAGCCAGCCAAAGTTAGCTAAATATGAGTAGAACTATTACCTTCTTTCAGGTGGCTGATATGATTAACCATGTATATTTGTGGAGCTACTGCTAATTACTGTAAATTTTCATTCATATTGTATTCTCAGCTGGGCTGCTGTTTGCTAGGAATCTTTTAACATTTTCAGTATACAAAACCTGCATAGTTAAAACCAATAATGGTATTTTACAAAAAAGATAACAGCCTTAAAACAACAGGTGCCAAATCTGCAGCTCGGAGATAAATTAGACATTCATGCTTGCTTAGAAAGAAGGTGGGTTATAGTTCATTTTCCTCCCACAAGTTGACATGAGTATTTGGAATTAAAATAAAAAAAAAATCAAACCCTTAAGCTCCAGAACAATCAGGTCAAGATTGTGGCCATATTAGAATGTAAGGGAGATACTGGTTAAAAGGCATAAGGGATACACTGCAGGAACAGCCAGACTTGAGGAAAATAGCTGAAATGTAAATCCACTTAAATCTTCCAGGTCCCAGAGGGTATTCAGGTGGCATATCAGAGTGAGCTCATGGGATCGGACAGATTGCACAAAAAATGACACTGTTATACCATATAATTTCTCACGGCTAGCATTGGCATGGAATAGTTATATATTAGCCTATCTTACAGAACAAAAAACACATGAGAGATTGCAGCTTTACCACCCTGGCTTCTAGAACTGCTTTTGTCTTTGAGTAGACTACATTCTGGGTCAGGATAATGTCCTGAATGGTTGTTCTTTATTTAAATAGGAGGCAGGAGATAATTACCCTGCCCACCAAGCCCTTCTGAACAACACACAGTTTTTAATGTATTCAAAAGCAAGTGATGTATAACAAAATTACTTCCTCCTGATATGTGGAAAGTCAAGCTGTTTGAGCCATGAGAAAAGTCGAACCTCAATATCATTACCCATAGGGTGACAGTGGCAAAGTAGAAAAAAAATTACAGAGAACGCCAGACAAGTGCATAGAATAGCAAGTGTACAAAAGTATTTTTAGAAGGATCATCTTTCCATTTTTGTAATTCAATGCTCTTTGTAATAAGAATGTCATAAATTGGCTTTCCATTCAAAAGCTTGTGTCAGCTTTCACATTTTTCACATTAGCAGAGTAACAAACACAGTTGTCTACAGATTTGATAATAAAATAAAATGTACACAACATGGGGAAAAGAAATAGTGAAACTTTCAAAAAGACAACTACTTCCACCATAGTTTACAGTAATTAAGTACTAATTCTAAAGTGTCATTGTCATCAAGGCACTTCAATAAAAATATTCACAGTAGAGTTAACAGTTTGACCCTTGATTAAAAAAAAAAAAAAATCCGTATTTGATCAGAGTGAATTATATCCTGAGATACTGTTTGTCTTGCACTAAGCAGCTTGTGGAAACTTTTCAGCATTTCTCATACACTTCCTGCCAAGCAGCACAGACTTCCTCTAGGACTAGTACAGATAACTGAATCAATGCAAATCCAGCCTACTAGTCAAATGAAGGATTTTATTGGCTTCTTGCCTTACAGAGAAGCCAAGCTGAGCCCTGCATTTCCACTTTCTTTTGAGATGCTGCTACTTAATGCACAGTCTGTCCAGAAGCAAGAGCACAAAGGAACATACTCGCACTACTGATATGTGTGAACATGTTATGCTGTGATGGCTTGCTGCTTACCTGGCAACATCAGGAGCAGAGATGGTTCATTCCAGTGGATATTTACCTGAACTTCCAAAGCACAGCCCTGCCTCCTTCCCAGCAGAAAACAAAGCAGCATGATAGGGGAAAGAAATAAATGCAAATAATGCTGAGGAATCAGTGTTGAGAATGTCTCTCATTAAGTGCTCTGTTTGCAGTCAGTTTTCCTAATTATAAGGGATATATCCAATATTGCCTATAAATATTTATATCTTTTCACCTTTTTCTGCAGTTTTAATTCTTGCTAGGTTTATTTCCACTACTCTCAAAAGAAATGCAGAGGTGGCAAGCGTAATTCAAGTTTCATGAAAGTGATCCATCACATAGCGTCTGCAGACCCTGTACAGGTGCCCCCCTACTAAGAGAAAGGGCTCTCATATGACCTACTTGTTAAAAATCACCAGAGAATCCCAGTGAAAGAAACACCTCCCCCAAGCCTATAATTTGGAGTCTGCAATTACCTACTTCCTCATTTCTGGTGCTTTTGCACTTCATAACAGTGTTCCAATGCAGCATAGTGACACTGTCTGAACACTAACAACTGGTATTTCCCAGTGCACACCTCTATTCCCCTTGTTACTGCAACAGTATAGTAACACTGTAAGCCATCCTCCTTCCACTTCTTCTATAAAGATATTATCTGCAATTATATTCCTAATTCAATAGAAAGCAGGTGGTTAGCTTTGAAGTTAATGAGAACAGAACACAAGCAATGTTTTGTTTTCAGATTAAGAATTCCCTAGAGAAATGACAACTTCATAAAACCACTTACAAAAGCAGACTTTGCCACTCTACAGCAATAACCTAAAGCCTGAGCACAAGTATATTACCTTGTTGGGACTATTCCCACAGAGCATTGGTTCAAAAAGCAGTCAAATAATCAAAAGCTAAGTGCAAAGCAAGTATTTTTCCATATCTCAGAAGAAAATACGGTTCTAGGAAAAAATGTTTATTACAAAAGTTTTAGACGAGGAAAATCTGAATGAACCTTGCTCCTACAGCAGCTATTGGTAGTTCTGAGGTTTTCTCACTGATATGTTGTTTCATTGTGCTTTTAGCAAGGTTATCTTCTCAGCGCGCTCTTATTTCTTTCTTGCTGGCCTTAGAAAGTTCATTGTTGCAGAGCTCCTGTATCCCTTTGGTTACAGAGAAAGGTATTGAGCCTTCATCAGTTGTTTCCAAAGATTATTTCAAACTACACTGGAAAACAATGTACCAAAACCAGTTTTAAGAGACAGAAGTTCCACTGCACCTTCTCTCAGTGGGACCTAACAAGATATTGAAGTAAGTACATAACTTTTTGCACTTACATGGCCCAAGAAACTCCAGAGCTAATGCAAGCCCCCATTTATTTCAATTGACATTAGAATAATCATGCCACTATTCTATTAGAGTATGCCCTAAAAACACACAATTTTAGTTTCTTATACTTTCTTTTTCTTTCTGTCAAGAAAAAAAATCCACTACTGGAATGTAAAAAAATCAGACAAACTAAGAGAAACAAGCCTCAATTTAATAAACATGGCAACTACTAGAAACAAAAATACACTATACACCAAATTAATCCTAGGGTTTGTAGCTTCAGTTATTTCAAAGTTATTTGCTTTCACTACAACTTTTGTTCCTTGTGTTTGTGTTGTGACCGATTTGTTATTTAGGGTAGGTGGAAGAAAGAGAAGAGAGAAAAAATAATTTCTGTGAAGTGCTTTGGTTATAATGAAGTAATAATAATTAATGACATAGTAAGATTATTACAAATCGCATAGCACATCAATATTATTACAAAAAACTTTTAGCCCAAGAAATAAAAAGATGTAAATTTTTCCAAACAGGAAGCACAGGCAGGCAGAAAGCATCTGTTCAAACCACAAAGATGCTATATTAAAGTCAAATCTTACTTCTGTTGACAGTGTTAAGATAGCTATGATAAATCACAAGTACTAAAAACCTCAGTTTTATATCCCCTTTGAAAAATGACTTCTCTGTAAGCATAAGACAGACAAACAACATGCTTCATTCACCTCAAAATGGCCCAGAACAAACTACACATCTGTTGAATTGCCAAAAGCATTCTGTGAAGCTTCCCCAGGGCCTCAGCAACCTGCTCCTTGCTCATGCCAGGCCAAACTGGTTTTAGCTAAAAACAGTTCTAATTTGCAAACATGGGTGGAACCTGCCCACACGTTTGTGCTCTAAGTTGAAATCCATACGTAAAGAGAAATTTTATACTAATATATTTTCAAAGATTGGGAAGGCCAAAGCAACATGGATGAGATAGGATTTTACCTTCAGAAGTTGGAGTAAGCACTTGCTAGATGCAAAGACAACCCCATCCTTTAATCCTACTGCTGCATTTTGAAGTGTAGCAGAGTATTTCACACAATATATGAAGCTAAGCTAAGAAGTAATACCGGGTATAAAGTCCCACTTTCTGATGTCCCAGAAAAGTTTCTGAGAATGAACTGTAGTTTTGGTTTGCTTTAAAATATGGCACAATTATTCTCCAGTTTAACGTAGCCAGTGCTTTGTTCTCACTACAAACAGACCACATATTTAGAACAGCCAGTTCTCGTGTGCTGCCATCAGCAGACATGATCAAACATAGAATCAGAGTCATAAAGGTTGGAAAAGACCTCAAGGAACATGGTATTAAATATCCCCTTTATAAACTGAGGAAAGGGGAACAGCAGAACTTTTACATTCTAAGGCTTCAGACACTATGAAATAGGGCAGAAATGGCTGCAGTGAAAAGCTGTGATAGAGAAGAGCCTGTATCAGTAGAAAAAGCAGTCTCCAAGAAGTCCTGTTCCCTTTCCCAAGGGAAATGGCAGAAGGTTCCAGCATTTCCTCTAGATTAGATCCAGAAATTTTCTTCCACATGTGGAAGCTTCTCAAAACGCTGCTGGCTGCTTACTGCTCCTAATCGTGTCTCAAGAAACAGTTAGTGTCTTTAGGACAGCTCCTTTATTCACATATTGGTGACAGTTCAGAAACATGATAACATCTGCTGTTCCAAGGCTCTTGCCTTGTATTTATCCACATACTCAAAACAGCATGATGACTATAGTATACAAGACCAGAAAAAGCTGCTGTTTCTGACATCTGTAATTTCCAGAACAAACTAGTATGACCTAAGAGGTATTCTGTGATTTACATAGATCTATAGTCTACATACTGGTCCATACAATTTCTTCACAATTATTAATCATCAGGTTTGGAAATGTATCAAGGTATCACCAAGGTAAGCAGACTCCTGAAGATTGATGATCAAACTGGCAATGGATCACAGGTCTACTTAGTCCCATATCCCAGCACTTGAGCTACTCGAGTTTTCTTACTTTCTAATGTCAATTTGCTTGCTGTGCAACAGCCCTACAATGTAACATTATGCTGACAGTGGGTACATGGTGCCACAGAAACTTTCATGAGTCTTCTCTATCCTTTTTTGTAGTCAATCTTTCTCTCACTGTTCATTTATTCTGTGGCTCATGCTATCTTCAGATTTAAATAGCTGTAGAGAATAGAAGGCCTTTATCTTACCCTTCTTCACATTACACACACAGAACAGTGTCCAACACCAAAAAAAAACCAATGCTCTCTAATCTTCTGATCTAATCATGCTTAAGCAGCAAAACTATGACTTCTCATGAAATCTAGCAGCACACTCTCTCCAACACATCTTTACACAGTAAAATGTCACTGAATTCTGAGACAAGTACGCTACGCTTCAGATTTTGAAGATTAAGACCCAAAATAACTTTTCTCCAAAAACTCTGTGAAAAAAGTCTTTCTGTTCTGCTAGTGAAAATGGGCTCTCAGAGAAGATCCAGCAGGCTTCATTTCATGATGTTAAGCTTTTTAGAAAAAGAGATTTAGATGTGTTACCTTCTTGTTCCAGTAACTTCAGCTGTTCTCTAGAGAATAGATACAGGAATATGATGCATGCAGCTTGGCTCATCAGAAAACTCTTCTGCTCTGCCATCCTGACAAACATTGCTCTGTTAAACACAAAACGGGCAAGGCAGGTCAAAACAGAGAAAGAATAAAAGTAGCACCCTGAGAAAGTTAAGAATCATCATTTTTACTTTCAGCCTTCCTCTTAAAATGAGCCATGAACTGGTATGTGAACCTCAGTGGCTTTTGATATTCAGGCATAACATTTCTTCCCCTCCTTTTCATCTGGAGAATGCTATCCTAGTTTAAAAATAGGAAATAAGTCTAGGCTAATCAAAATGGACATGCAATGACCTGCATAACATGTACTCTACTAGTTTTACAATACAGGGCCTTCTAATTGTTCACACCATTGATCCACTCCCTCAGAATAAGATTCTTGGATCTGCTGTGAGTTAAGGACAATGTGGGAAGGTGTAGCTCTATTTTGGCAGTGATTTACACTGATGTTTTTATACAGAACTTTAAGAGTCAATGAAGAGCCACTTCAAAAAACTGAAAGCAAACAAAAGAAGTTAGACTCATTGAGTATTAGCTATTTGTCATGAAACAGTAGGAAACTGAGTCGTGGCAGGCATTTGCCACAGCACTTTAGTAGACTTTCAAAGAGAGGTTAAAGTCAGTATCACTCATGAATGAGCAGCCATTCTCAGGTTGAACGTACCCCTGCATTAACTGGCTTTAACCCAAATTCCAGCTCAAGTTATAAAATCCTTCTAATAGCTCAGTAAGAGAGCTCAACTTGATTCTGAAAAAGACTTTTGCTGTACTTCTGCTCACATTTCAAGTTTTATAATGGCAGTTCCCAATGGTTGGAGTAATGATTTCAGAATTTTTAGCAATAAGAAAGTGACCTAGTATTTAAGACAACTAGTTCTTTATTCCATCCCTTTTCATAATACATCCTCTTAGAATATAATGAGAAAATATGGCAATAATTTACTGCTGTAATTTGAAAGCCGTTGACTGATCACCATGTGAAACAGGACACAGAGGATCTTGAAACTAATGCAACTGGAGCCCTGCACCATCCAAAGAATATAAAATATCCCACAAAAATTTATTTTATGAATCATTCCACAGTAGGAAGGCATTAGACAAAAAGGTCAAATGATATCCGTCATGGATTTAGTTTATG
>NW_010102984.1:0-7522 GCF_000699245.1 Pterocles gutturalis | reverse complement strand
ATTCCTGCTCATTCAGAAATATTTAAGATTTTTTCTTTTTACCAAACCACCATCATGTAAAGAAAAGCAGCCACACTGTCATGTTCTTACATTCACTTGAACAAACCCTCTAAGACACATAATTATTATTTCAACTATACTTTGAAGAATTTCTCACTTTCTGAACTTGTCTCTTACCAGTTAATCAGTAAAAACAGAATCCCAAGAACAAGTTTAGTAAAAACACTCACAATAACAAGATTATCCATTAATCACTCAAGGTTAAAACCAATATATGATAAGACTTAATGTTTGTCAATTTTGCCACTTGAAAGTGACTGAGAAGCAATCAAATTCCGTGTTATTTCCTGTGTCTTTAGCAAACAAGGAGCCCTGATCCTACACATCATACATGTGAACTAGTGGGAATGTCATTTATTGACGCTGCTGCTGGCAGAGACAGGGTAGTGCTCTGGGGCTGGGGAGACCTCACTGAGCTTCGATTACCCCCTCACATTTAGAAGCAACCCCTTAGGCCTTTAATGACACATATTTAGTATTACAGGCATCTGTTAGAAAATTCAGTTGTCATAATAAAGGTACAAGGGGTGAGCACAAGATTTCACGGTTCAGCCCTTCCCTATTCAAAATTGTTCCCAGGCAATAACCACTGTTCATCTTGTGAAGGAAATACATAAAAAGAACAACTCATTGACTTATTATCTACTACAAGGAATGCCACAAAAGGAAATGAAGTTCCTTAAAAAGAGAAGAAAAAACATCTGATGCAAAATAACTGTAGTTCATGTGCCTAACAAATGAGAAACTTAATCTATTAAGGTTTAACCTGTGCAACCATTAACTTTTCTGCAAGAACAAATATGACACATGCATGTTGTCAAAATTCCCCCCAAAATGGCTCAAGATGACAGAGGAAAAAAATCATTCCAGCTGAAAAAAAAATTTGTGTGTAATTCAGGGTCTCTGGTTCACAGGGCAAGGCTACCTAAGGCAAACTAATACCACTAATAACCACTATTAATGGTCATTTACATGCTAAAAATATCTTAATTTTTTCCAGAAAGCTTTTTTCAAGGCTCCGACAAAATCTCCTGTAGAATTAACATGGCAAAATTTGTCATGAGAATATGAGACAATGACTAAACAGTTATCAAATTCATACCCAGTAGCTAGAGAGGTGGACAACCCTCACCAGGTTGCACGCATCGCTCTTCTGTATGAGCTGCAGTGAAAATAACTTCAGAAGGTAACTACTCCTGAACTCATGTAAATGTATACAGCACAAAAAAAGCTTTACTTTGACAACACATTTAGAGTACAGTTAATCAAAACCTCAGCGTACACTATTCTTGCTGTCATTAAAATGAGACAAGCCAAACAGCAAACCATCTTGCGTAACCAGCTGCTTAAGTAAGATATAACTAACAGAACATATGCTGTTTTTCAAACAACTACCCAGCATTTCAGTGCAGTTGCTCATTCATCTTACAGTGAAACAGCAATTATTTCCAGTGGAGTGGACCCACCATCTGAAGCTGTTGAATACACTTCAGCTTCCATCTCTCTGAAAACAGATTAGCTTTTATAAACATTAGTTCTATTATTTTATCATCAGCCAAAATTGATTTAGTGTTTCCTGGACCACAAAGAAAGGAAAGATCTCTTCTCTCTTCCCACATCATCAAAACAAAATCTTCACAGTATCACAAACCTGGCTGTAACACTTGCACCTTAGAATTAGAGCCTGGATGATAATTGCCAACCATCAAAGAAAGAGCAACCGTGATGGTCAGGGAAGCCTCATTTTTACGCAGGTCCGCACTAGCAACAGCTTGGAAAGAAGACAGTCTATTCCTCAGCTTTTTCACAGACATCATAAAGCCAAGTGTATAAGCCATCTCACACAGTGAAATAGTCTGTTGTCAAGACAAAGATTTGTTCTCAGGACTTTCAATGGCATTTAACTGTGCAAGAGCCTAAAGCCTTCATGCCAAAGGTAAAGTAGGCAGTGGCATTTGTATGGAGGTGACAATGAGACCATGACATTACAGTTAAATCAAAACTCTTTGATGAAATTTACTGTTCATTTGAAGTGTGACACAGCCCTAAAAAGAGCCAATATTTCATATAGTGAAATATTTTTAAGCTTACAGACAAATTGATAAAAAACAGAATAAACAGTTTTGAAATAACATTTATAATGATACTATTACAAACTTAAAAGAAAAAAAAAGGAAAATATGCTGATATGCTGGATTCCTCCCCTGTCTCAATCCCATATTTTTTTAAACACCCTTCTCTAAACAGGAGTAGATGACAATATCCTAATTTCATAAAAGTGCAAACCCTTTTTTCACTGGCCAGAGATTGGTTAATTTAGTCTTAACTCTTATGGAAATCTAGATCAATATGTTAGGTATGAATTTTCACAGTACATTTCAGAAACAACCATTCCAGCATTTACTTCAAAATGTATGTCATTCATACTCAGAGCTAAACTACACCATCAGATTATGTCAGCCACATTAACATCTGAGATTACAACTTCTGACAACCATCCATGAGAATTTTAGTCTCCATAGTGCTTCTCTGCTTGTACTGGAAAGAAACCCTGTCTAGAAGAAAGAAACAACTGAAAAATATATTTATGATTCTTTGTCTCCATACCACTGTTCCTTTCTCAGTGAAATGAGAAATAAAAGGGTTGGTAGCTACCTGTTTTCTCTGTAGAACTAGCCCTGTCCATAGCAAGAAGCCAGAGCAGAGAATTTCAGTTGGCTAATACATTTCACTGACGTCAGTGCATCACTGCAGCCATGAATAAACTTTTATGACTACTCCAGACCTTGCATAGCAGTTAGGAAAAAAGTGCTTATTTACTATATGATTTATATTCAAAATGAAAACCAAGAATACAGAAAGCTTCTAGGGAAAGCAAGATGCTGAATAAAACCAAAGAGAGTCCAATATAAAATGAGCACTTACTTGCTCTAATTGTTGGATTTAAAAATAAGCACCAGTTCCTTCACTTATAAAAGGTTACAGGAATTCCCAAAGATTGACCAAGACCTGTCAAGTTTAAATTTTTTTCCATTGATATTTCACTAGTAATTAGTGTGTTTCAGAGAAGGATTATCCAGTAGCCTAACCCAGCTCCACGTCAGGTTTCATAAAGTCTCTCCAGAAACATATAAATTTTTTGGGACTTGATCTAGATTAACAATAAGTAAAAATCAATATAATTTAAGGTAATGAGAACAAATGGAGCAAATCTGATCAATGAGCTCACAATCTTAAAAAAAGACAAAAATTATTTGTAGGAATATGTGGTTACAGAAAAGTTGAACAGCAGTTATCTTCCTTTGTGTATAAAACAGCCTCCATGACTGCTCAAGTCCGATACTCTCTGACTAGGTTATTTGAATATTCCCCACAAGGAGGGTTTAATGTTTAATACCAAATGGACTTGTTTGCAGATACTTGATGTTACATGGGATTCTGATTTAGCAAAGTGATACAGCAACATATTGAAATCACAATACAAGCACAATATAAAATTTGCAACATATAGTTCAATCACAGTAAAAATGGGATTCTCATTACCAGCCTCTGTATGCTCATTGTCACGACACTGAACTTCCTTTCTTTGTTAGTTGCTCAATTTTTATACACTGTTATTGAGCTAAGTATAGACTGACCCTGTGCTGGTCTGGATGGCTCAGGAAGTCATTCATGCTCTTTCAATTATCTTAGGCAAAAACTTTGCAGAACCAGTTGATCCACCCAAATGATACAGCTGGGTAATCTAAAACAAAGGCCATGCTCTGGTCCCTTTTGTTTTGAGATCAGTTCAGGGTAGGTTTGGAGGAGGGTTCTATTTGGTTTTGGGGTTTTTTTGGGGAAGAGGAGGGTAGGTTGTGTTTGGGTTTTTTGGAGGGTTTTGTTTGTTTGTTTGTTTGCTTGGTTGGTTGGTTTTGGTTTGTCTGTTTGTTTTATTTTTCTTTTTTTTTTTTTTGCAACAGCTGTGGTCAGTCACTCTCTACTTCCATCCCTGACCCCATCACGCTTGCCCATCTCCTCTAAGTCTTATTCCATTGCAGGGGTTTAATGACTGCTCACTGTGCTGCCTGGATCTCTTAAACTTGCTAATTCTCAGCCTCGCCTTCCTCTGCCCCATCTCCTCCTTCTCTTCATTCACTTCCTCCTTTCTCACCCAGCTTTCCACCTCAAATTGCAATCTCAACATCCTGCAGAGAAGAAGAGAGCACCGCATGGTCAGTACAGACCTCAACCAGGTGCTGTTTAGCTGTTGGCAGATATATCAGAAGCATTTTGAAACCCTCTCAAACATCCCAAGAAAATACAGCTACACCTTATTATAGCAGCCGGCCCAGGATACATACAGGGCAGGTACTGGATGAGAGGTACACAGTACTGGGTATGTATCATCACCCTCCAAGCTCCAGCATAGACACATTCCATCTGCATCACAACCAGCCTTTCACACATTGTGATCCATTTCTGAAGTAATTTAAATGGGGTCTTTTGGGATCTGACTGAAGTGAGAAAGAGCCAAGCATTATACTGCAAGTTTCTGTCTACCAGCCCATCATCATACATAGGGTTGGGCTGGTTCAGTCTTTGCCTCTAGGCACTGTAAGACCTCTTCAAAAATGATACCAGCAGACAGACTGCCCCTTGCTTGTCTGCCCATATCCTGTTTTTAAGATATCTGCAAAATAGTCACATAACAACACATTACACAAATTAAAACTTTTACTAAATAATTGCAATAACATCATGCCTCTGATCAGTCACACGTATATTATAATGAGATGTGTTTTTACAGCAAAAATTTAACAACTTTCAAGCTAATTATCCTTACTTCTAATATGAAAAGCCAGTTCTAAACCACAAACCCTTCCCCTCCTTGCAACATGCCATGACTAGAACAATATAACTACCAAATGTCAAGACATCTTAAAAAGCTTCGAAAAACCCTTTCTTATCACCTCTCAGCTCCAAGTCATCTTATGTACATATTGCTAAGCTACATATTTTTTATGCATCTGACAAATTAACTCAATAGCGCATGACCTCAGTGATTTAGCATAATTCAATTTGCTTCACAGTATAGCTTGCTGTTTGCAATTGTATTTGTTATGGTTAAGGTGCAAACAGTTATCAATAAAAAAGAGACAATATATAATAATAAGAGAAGATAACTGACATCATCTACCTGGACTTGTGCAAAGCATTAGACACTGCCCTGCACAATATCCTCATCTCTAAATTGCAGAGACATAGATTTGATGGAAGAACCACTTGGTGGATAAGGAATTGGCTGCATGGTTGTATTCAAAGAGTTGCAGTCAACAGCTCGGTGTTCAAGTGGAGACTAATGACAAGTGGTGTTCCGCAGGGCTCAGTATTGGTACAGGTATTGTTTAACATCTTTGTTGGAGACATAGACAGTGAGATTGAGTGCACCCTCAGCAAGATTGCCAATGACACCAAGATGTGTGGTGCAGTCGACACACTGGAGGGAAGGGATTTTCTTTTTTGGAACTAGATGATCTTTAAGGTCCCTTCCGACCCAAAACATTCTATGATTCTGAAGAATTAACTTCTTATTAAAGAGTTACCCATACACCATCTGAGAACATTGGAAGTATAGAACTTCCAGCCCATTTCAGTGTGGCTAAAAATAGCTAAATATCTTGTACACCTAAATCCTTGAGCTTGAACTAAAATGCTCAGTTCTCAAATACCTGTCAGATGAATTTAATGAATATCATGTCAGTATCCTTAAAAAAACTTCTCCACAAGAATTTCTTTACAAAAACTATTTATTTTTTTAGCCTGAAGAATCAGAATTCAGTAAGAAATTCCACTGATGTGTTATAGATTAGTCATCAGGACCATCACAACACCTTTAAAAGTCTGTTTGCAAGAAATTCATCAACAATAAATATTCAGAAAACCTCCTAATCACACCAAATCAAAAAAGAACTAGTAGTAAAATCAGTGAGTACTACTGGGTGTTAGAATTAGCCAGCAAGTTTGAAGGATAAAAATCTGAAATAAAGAATTGAAATGGTCTTAACACAATAATGCTTTTTCAGATACGTTTTATCTCAGATTCAAAGTTCATTCCTTCAGCCTGAAGCATGCCATATCCTATTTTACTGCCTATATTATCACATCACACCATAATCTAGTTTTGTTCACTATTTAAAATGATACTTAAAGACAGCTTTGCAAGAGTTACTGTGTTTATGTGCTGGTTTTGTTTGGGATAGAGTTAGGTTTCTTCGTAGTAGCTAGTGTGGGTCTACGTTTTGTATTTGTTCTGGAAACAGAGTTGATAATATGGAGATATTTTCACTATGGCTGAGCAGTGCTTACACAGCACCAAGGCCTTTTCTGCTTCTCACACCACCCCACCAGCTAGTAGGCTGGGGGTGCACAAGAAATTGGGAGGATACACAACTTGGAGACCTGAGCCCAGCTGACCAAAGGGATATTCCATACCATATGGCATCATGCTCACCACATAAAGCTGGGGGAAGAAGAAAGGGAGGGGTGTTTGGAGTCATGGCATTTGTCTTCCCAGGTCTCCATGATGTGTGATGGAGCCCTGCTGTCCTGAAGATGGCTGAACTCCTGCCTGACAATGGGAAGTAGTGAAGGAATTCCTTGTTTTGTTTTGCTTGTGCACGCGGCTTTTGATTTCCCTGTTAAACCATCTTTATCTCAACCCGCAAGTTTTCTCACTTTTACTTTTCTGATTCTCTCTGCCATTCCCCCTTGGTGGAAGGGGGGGGGGGGGGGGGGGGGGGGGTGAGTGAGAGGCTGGCTGATGCTCCATTGCCATCTGGGGTTAAACCACAACCGTTAATATTGTTCAGTGTATAATCAATATAAACATTGCCATCTCCTATGGCAGACAGAAAGTTCAGTACTTACATTTCAGATTAGCAAGAAGCTCTTCTTTTGATCCTATCTTAAAGCACCAGTGACAAAGATGTGGATTAATATCCAACCAAAATCATATGAAATAACTTTTTCAGTGACGAATAAGACATTTGGCAACAGAAGCATTCCATGGTTTTGTATAGATTATGCTGAATCAGTAATCTAGAAAAACTTGGGCTATAATAAATAAATGAGGTTTTCAGACCTTTCCCCATTTCTGTTGTGCCTTCGCATGAGGCAATTTTGGGGCTTAGAAGTACCTCTGACCACAATTTGTTCTAAATTCCTAATGAGTTAAAAATGCTGTATTAATCTTTGAATAATGGTGAGCTGTTCTGCAGCTGTCTACTCTGATATATGAATGACATGTCTCAGATACATCTCCGAGGACAAAGCTTGTGTCATTTGGTTAAGTCATCTAATACCAATGGTTCTTACTGGCAGACAGCAGGGGTAGTCAATAACTCCACAGAAATTGCAATTTTCCACAAAATGGTAATTCTTACATAGTATCCCTTTGTCTCGCTCCAATTGGGAGGGAGGC
>NW_010102983.1:0-3866 GCF_000699245.1 Pterocles gutturalis | reverse complement strand
TCCACGTCCCCAACCCTCCCCACCCAAATCCTGACGCCCTCAGTTCACCCATTCCCCCTCCCCACATCCTTCCTCGGGGGGTTCTGGGGGTGAGGAGGTGACATCACGTTGTCACTGTCACCCCACCCTTGGTGACACGATGATGTCCCCAGGGGGTAAGTACGTCCCAAGGGCCATCTTGGTGGATCTGGAACCCGGAACCATGGACTCAGTGCGTTCAGGACCCTTCGGGCAGATCTTCCGGCCGGACAACTTTGTTTTCGGTAAGTCCCCTCGTCACCCGGTGTCACCTGTGTCCCCTCCCGTGTCCCCCTAGGTGACCTGGGGGTCCCCATCATGGCCAGGTGGCATTAGTCTTCATTTGGGTCACCATGAGGCACCTCGGTGACCATCACCATGGTGGCCCACGGGGTCCTGGTGGTGGCCCATGGGGTCAAGTGACACATTCCTCCTTGGTGGCCCTCACATGGATGTCACAGTGCGGTGGCAGGTCACTATTGTCCCCTTCTTGGTGGCCAAGGTCTTTAGAGGTCCACCAGGAGCTTCAGATATCTCCACGGGGGGGTGGACGTCCCCAAGAAGGGTGACAAAAGGTCCCCAAGGAAGGTCATGGAGGTCCCCAAGGAGCTCAGGGTTCCCAAGGAGGGGGACAAAAGGTCCCCAAGGGTGGGGTCAAGGTCCCCAAGGGGCTCAGGGTCTCCAAGGAGGTTGATGGAAGGTCCCCAAGGGTGGGACCAAGGTCCTCAAGGAGGTTGACAGAATGTCCCCAAGGTTGGTTTGAAGGTCCCCAAGGTTGGGATGGAGGTCCCCAAGGTGACCAAGGTTGGTTTGAAGGTCCCCAAGGTTGGGATCAAGGTCCCCAAAGGTGAGATGGAGGTCCCCAAGGACCCCCAGGGTGGGATGGAGGTCTCCAAGGTCCCCAAGGATGCGATGGAGGTCCCCAAAGTTGGTTTGAAGGTCCCCAGGGATGGGATGGAGGTCCCCAAGGTCGGTTTGAAGGTCCCCAAGGGTGGGATGGAGGTCCCCAAGGTGACCAAGGTTGGTTTGAAGGTCCCCAAGAGGGGGATGGAGGTCCCCAAGGTTGGTTTGAAGGTCCCCAAGGATGGGATGAAGGTCCCCAAAGGTGAGATGAAGGTCCCCAAGGTCATTAAGGATGGTTGGAAGGTCCCCAAGGAGGTTGACAGAATGTCCCCAAGGGTGGGATGGAGGTCCCCAAGGTGACCAAGGTTGGTTTGAAGGTCCCCAAGGGTGGTTTGAAGGTCCCCAAAGTCCT
Organism: Pterocles gutturalis; assembly: GCF_000699245.1. NCBI lineage: Eukaryota > Metazoa > Chordata > Aves > Pterocliformes > Pteroclidae > Pterocles > Pterocles gutturalis. The sequence goes on along the minus strand of NW_010102983.1, from coordinate 2,593 downwards.
CAAGTCGTGCCTGAAGATCCCCAAACTACCCCCAACCCAAAACCCCAAAGACCTCCGCTCCCCTCGGTGACGTCCCCACCTTGTCCCCACCCCAGGCCAGAGCGGCGCTGGCAACAACTGGGCCAAAGGTCACTACACGGAAGGGGCCGAACTGGTAGATTCCGTTTTGGACGTGGTGAGGAAAGAAGCGGAAAGTTGCGATTGTCTCCAAGGTTTCCAGTTAACCCATTCCTTGGGCGGTGGTACCGGTTCCGGTATGGGAACCCTTTTAATTTCTAAAATTCGAGAAGAATATCCCGATCGGATCATGAATACTTTCAGCGTGGTTCCATCTCCGAAAGTTTCCGATACGGTGGTAGAACCCTACAACGCTACTTTGTCCGTTCATCAATTAGTAGAAAATACGGACGAAACGTATTGTATCGATAACGAAGCTCTTTACGATATTTGTTTCCGTACCCTCAAATTAACCACGCCCACTTACGGTGACCTCAACCATCTCGTTTCGGCCACCATGAGCGGCGTCACCACTTGTTTACGTTTTCCCGGTCAACTCAACGCCGATTTACGTAAATTAGCCGTCAACATGGTTCCGTTCCCTCGACTTCATTTTTTCATGCCGGGATTCGCACCGTTAACATCTCGCGGAAGTCAACAATACCGAGCTCTCACCGTCCCGGAATTAACTCAACAAGTTTTCGACGCGAAAAATATGATGGCGGCTTGCGACCCGCGCCACGGTCGTTACCTAACGGTTGCGGCGGTTTTTCGCGGGAGGATGTCGATGAAAGAAGTCGATGAACAAATGCTCAACGTTCAAAATAAAAATAGTTCTTATTTCGTCGAGTGGATCCCCAACAACGTGAAAACGGCCGTTTGCGATATCCCGCCGCGCGGGCTGAAGATGGCCGTGACTTTTATCGGCAACAGCACGGCGATTCAAGAGCTTTTCAAACGGATTTCCGAACAATTTACCGCCATGTTCCGTCGGAAAGCCTTCCTCCACTGGTACACGGGCGAAGGAATGGACGAAATGGAATTTACCGAAGCCGAAAGCAACATGAACGATCTGGTTTCCGAATATCAACAATATCAAGACGCTACGGCCGAGGAAGAGGAAGATTTTGGGGAAGAGGCCGAAGAAGAGGCTTGAGGTCATCTTAGGAGAAAAGAGAAAAAAAAAAAACCCAACGAAAAAAAAAAATCCTTTTTGTCCTTCACTGCCGCCATCGTCATCCTCGGAAGAGTCCCTTCGTCGTCGTCCTCGGAGAGCCCTCGTCCTTCCACCTTGGAGAGCCCTTGGTCTTTGTCATCGTCATCCTCGGCCTTCGTCATCGTCCTCTGAGAGTCCTCGGCCTTTGTCATCGTCATCCTCGGCCTTCGTCATCGTCCTCTGAGAGCCCTTGGTCTTCGTCATCGTCCTTGGAGAGCTCTTGGTCTTCATCATCGTCATCCTCAGCCTTCATCATCAGAGAGCTCTTGGTCTTGACCATTGTCATCCTCGATCTTCGTCATCGTCCTCTGAGAGCCCTTGGTCTTGGTCTTCATCATCATCATCCTCAGCCTTCATCATCGGAGAGCCTTTGGTCTTTGTCATCGTCCTTGGAGAGCTCTTGCTCTTCATCATCATCATCCTCAGCCTTCGTCATCGGAGAGCCCTTGGTCTTTGTCATCGTCCTTGGAGAGCTCTTGCTCTTCATCATCGTCATCCTCAATCAGAGAGCCCTTGGTCTTTGTCATTGTCCTCTGAGAGCTCTTGGTCTTCATCATCGTCATCCTCGGCCTTCGTCATCGTCCTTGATGAGCCCTTGGTCTTCATCATCATCAGCCTTCACCAACCTTGGAGAACCCTTGGTCTTCGTCACCATCGTCCTCAGCCTTCATCATCGTCATCGGAGAGCCCTTGGTCTTCATCATCATCGTCCTTGTCCTTCATCGTCGTCACCAAAGAGCCCCTGACCTTCATCATGGTGACCCAAGAGCCTTCATCATCGTCACCGAAGAGTCCTTGAGCTTCATCATGGTCACTAGAGTCCATCATCATCATCACCAGAGTCCCCGTCCTTCGTCATCGTCACCGAAGAACCCCCGTCCTTCGTCATCGTCACCAGAAAGTCCTTGACCTTCGTCATCGAAGAACCCTTGACCTTCATCATGGTGACCCAAGAGCCTTCGTCATCGTCACCGAAGAGTTCCTGTCCTTTGTCATGGTGACCCAAGAGCCTTCGTCATCGTCACCGAAGAGTCCTTGACCTTCATCATGGTCACCAGAGTCCTTCGTCATTGTCACCGAAGAGCCCTTGACCTTCATCATCGTCACCCAAGAGTCCCTGTCCTTCATCATGGTCACTGAAGAGTCCTTGTCCTTCGTCATCGTCACCGAAGAACCCTTGACCTTCATCATGGTGACCCAAGAGCCTTCGTCATCGTCACCTGAGTCCTCGTCCTTCATCATCGTCACCCAGGAGCCCTTGTCCTTCCTCACCGTCACCAGCCTCCTCATCCTTACCGTCCCCTCCCTCCCCACCATCTTTGTCCCCAGCGCCCCTCCCACCTCCGTTGTCCCCAGCTGTCCCCCCCCGTGTCCCCAGCT
>NW_010102982.1:255-8487 GCF_000699245.1 Pterocles gutturalis | reverse complement strand
TTCCTTTCCAAAGGAAAGGAGTGTTGGCTAGAAGATGTGACACTGTCTAACAGGAGTTTGGATGTGACATCAAAAACAAGGCAGAGCAAAGCATGAGTGCATCTGTCCTCCAGCACAGCCATCCTACTAACTGGCTGTGTGTAAGTCAAAATCTCCCCCAGCGGGCAGATGTCAAGAGATGAGATCAATACCAGTATGGATAAAGATGCAGAAGAATTATTATAAAGAAGTTTTGATACTGTAAATAGGTATTCATTTTAACTCAAAATAACTTTAGCCACTCATGGGTTCTCTAGAAAGAAAGCAAAATTATGGAACAACATAGCTCTATGCTTGGATAAATTTTAATGTAATGAGTCATGACAGTATACCTAGCTTTTAAATAGCATTATATACCAGTAGATCACAAAGTGATTAACAAGTGGAAAACTATTATTGCTTGGTTTACACTTGAGAACACCAAATCTCAAACAGGCATAACACATTATTACCTTTGGATACATCACAAGCATGCAATAGAGTTCAGAACAAGACCCAGATTTCGCATGTCCCCATACAGAGCTCTTATAACTTTAGGTAAATAAATATCATTAACAGGAATATTCCCTTCTAGACACTAAACATTTAAAAACTTCTCATTTCATGTCAGAAATTTAAATACTCGGCAACACAGAAGCACAGTGTTCCGAGTTCAGGGAACGAGTGTTAGTATTAATTATAAATATAAAGAAAAAAACCAACAAAAAAAGACGCATGTCTTGCAAATGCAAGGAGAGACATTTAAAAACATTTTGAGGCTTAATTTATACGGATGGATTTTTAAAGAGATAATGAGGGGATGAGATTCCTCCAAAGAGCAGTCCACCAGTCTCCTAGAAGTCTTCAGTCTTAGCCACACACCACAGAAATCTGCTATAAAGTGGAAAAACAATTCATTAATTTGCTTAGGTTTGGAACTTCTGTCAGGCTATAAAATGTGAAGAGTTCTTTCACAAAGTAGCATTAACCAAAAAATAGATTGAGGTCACCTGCAAGACAAGCCACACTGAACAAGGTACCACTTACGCCAGATGGACCCTGTGCCTGGGATACACAGCCTGATGCAGTGGTGAGGGGAGGGATGTAATTACAGGAAAAGGCCAAGCACTACACATCGCCTCCACACAATACAGTAAAAAACTTTAAGCCCCTTGCAGATCTACTCTTTCACTGCTGGAAACCCATCATTTTCTTGGATAATGCCAGAAGATTTTGGGTTGGTACAACAGGATCCTTAGCGTATAACACAGTATAACATATACTTCATATTCAGACCTTACTGCTGCTGACAAGCAGCCGTACTAGGGCTCCAACTCATGAGATGTCAAGATCCTTCCTTAGTCCAAAAAGAAGCAACTGAAAGCAGTCGTCACTGCCTGATCCAGACTGTGCCGTGCATATGTACTACCTCAGGCATACAATAATGCTAGGATCACTGAAAGCAAATCCTCTGTTCTAGTTCACCATGTCTCAGCCCACTCCAGTGGATGGTCAAGAGAGGTTTTATGTGATTCCCTGAAAAGGAGCACTGGCTACATGGAGTCAGACAATAACTCAAGGAACAATACAACACTTTTATTTTCCTCAGCAACTGCAAAAACATCACAAATCAACTACTCAGAGTCAAGCACCAAATCACACTTATCAATTATCACCAAACATCACTTATCCATTAAGCAAACACCAAATAACGCTCAATCATTATTTGAGGCTAAAATTAGAGAGAAGACAGAGTACAGCAGAGTTGAAAAGTAAGAAAGAGGGGCAGAAAGACAGAGTTAAAGAGACAGAGACACACAGAGACACAGAGAACATCACCAATCCCTTGTTCCAGCACGTGTCTTCTCTTCAGGCAGAAGTCTTTGTTTCAGGCAGAAACTCCGTGTGTGGGGTGGTGATGGGTCGGCAGAGAGCACAGTTCAGGCTTCACCTTTTATACAGTTCGGTCCAGTCCCGTCCTGGACCACCCTTCGGGGGTGGGCAGCATCCAGGTCACCTTCGGGGTTGACCTTTGAGGGGTGCAACAGCCCTGCATCCAGGTTAGCTTTGGGGAGGGTGCGGGGGGAGAACAGCTGGTTCTCCACCAAGGAGACACTCCAGCCCTCAGCACCCATGCTCCACCTGACAGATGTGCCCTCACTCAAAACATTAACAACTTGCTGATGTTCCTAGACATGGGGGCATCTCTTCTTCAGAAATGTTTTGTCCGAGTGCTCTGCCCAAGCACTGCTGGTGCAATCTCTTCCTTAGAAAGTGTTCTGCTCATTGTTTGAGACATAAACATGGATCATCTGGGAGGGGATGGGTAGGGGTCCGGTCCCTGGCACACCACCAATTTGTAGAAGCGCTTATATGGCACAGCTGATGAGATGATAGGGAGGAGAGACCCACAGTCATCCTGCAACCCTTTTCTGATGTTCTGGGCTATTCAGAGGCAGTCTTCTGGACAAATTGTTTTTTAAGCAGCCAGCTATTCTCTTTGGCAACCAAACTAAACACACAAGATCTGTGGGAGAGGTGCACTCACTCTCTCCCCTGCTAAAATACAGTTAGCCCTAATAGAGCAGCTTGCTCTTGGCAGTAGCAAGCTAGAACTGATGTATTTCTCAGCATGAAATCTTTATTGCTAACAATTAAAATGACTGCATATTCAATGAAATAACACTACACAGATGTAAAAACAATGTACCTGTACTTAGCTGTATCCTACTTTATAAATTCTAAATGTGTAGGATGGCAATTTCTAAACCACGGTTATCATCAGAGAATTTCTAAATGTGTATTGAAAGGCTGAAAATGAATTTCCTCTTACCCAGGACATGCAGTTCAAAATTAATATTAAATTGTTATTTTATGTCAATATGTACTTGCTCAATAAAATATGCATTCATATTCCACTGCAAACACTGAACACATTTTCTACCCCAAAATTCCTATCCTTTCCATCCACAGCTTGACCTCCTGCACTCCCCTTCAAGACCGGATTCATTCATATTAGACCTGAAACTGTGGGGAACAGTTTGAGTACTGTTTTTCCAGGGCAGCATTAGCATAAACAATCCCTTACATCTTATCACTCATTCATAACTGTTCATAAGCATGTATTGCAAACCATACAAGGAGAGGGCTCTTGAGGTAAAAATATTTTTTTAAAAAAATCATTTAGTTGCCTAACTCAATTCACTACATATTTCCTTGAATAATTACAATGATGGAACTGGGGGGAACGGGAAAAAGAGGACCCTTCTGGTTTTGGCTAGAATCCAGTTAGTTTTCCTCAGAGTAGCTGGTATGCTGCTATCTTTTGAATTTGACACCAAAACAGTGTTGTACAAATTGAAAACTTGAAGGTATCTTGTATATGTTTCTACAAAATTTCAGAATAGCTGACGTTGGAATCTTTTTTTTCCTAATGCTTTTTCTCAATTGACATGCCAGAAAAAATTCTACAGGCATCATGGCCTCAGTGTGAATTCATTTGCAGGTAGTGAGCTGTATCCTTGCCTCTTCAGAGTTTGACTTTCCAGGTTTTATAGAGTGATGCAAAGCAAGAATCCAGGTTTAAGATTATACAACACTCCATCCATAGAAAATTCACGGGTCTAAATAGCTTTAAACTTCTTTGGTACCAGCTGTATTCTTACTGAATTTGTGTCATGCTTGTGATCCTCAGTCTGTTGCTCTTCAGGATGCTTTGCTGCAGTTCTCTTCAGTGGGGAATATCAGAAAGCTCACAGCTTAGTCTGTTTCCATGCCCTTCCAAGCATGGCATCTCCTCAGTTTTTCCAACAGGAAAAAAAAAAAGTGTAAAGCAAATTTTATTGCAGAGTTGGGTATATTTCCTTTTTTTTAAAGCAGTTTTTTTTTTTTTTTTAACCTTTCTGGTCCAGATGCTCGTGTTTAGTGAACTATGAGATCACAGACAAACATTTTTAAGATCTCTACTCCCTAAACCTGCAGCAAGAGGTACACTCTGGACTGGAAAACATCTCACTGATACTGTTGCTATGGCAAAGCTTAATACGAGTTTAGAGCCTGGGCATGCCGCCAAGAAGAAAATGGGGAGGGCTGACACATGACATTTCCCCCTTTGTTCTTTTGATACAATTTCCTTTCTGCAGCTCTTCTCAAGAGCACAAGAAATGTTTCAGCTTCAATTATCTTCACAGGAGCTTCGTTTTTTTCCCCCTTTCCTTTTTTTTTGCTCCAAGATAACAGTCAGAGCTATTGTGCCTTAGATTTTTTTTTCCTTCAATTCCCAATGAATTACATATGTGTTCATAGTAAATAATTCCTACAAAGACTGTTATTGCCTGCGCTGTTGATTTCCTTTTTATTAAAAGAAACTAGATGGGAAGTTGGGAACACAAACCTAACAGCTTCCTTTCAACTCCAGTTGAACTTGATAGCTGACAAGGATGACATTTTCTGAAAAAAGGTACCAGTTTATTGTAAAATGCAGATTTTTTTGTTCATCATTGTAAACACAGCTTACAAAACCCATCACTTACTGTATCACTGCTTATGTCCCATCATCTTCAGCCAGTGTTGAGCAAGGTTGGTATAACCTGATTCTGTAATTACAAATTCTGAATTTGAATGATCAAATTCAAATATCTTTTTAAATATGAGACTGTTACTTGTAGAAAATATTGTTGTTAATCTATACAGATGCATTTTAATATAGAAGAGCATAGTACAGGTTTATGTATATACTTCAAATAAGGAAGTCAAAGGAAGATATAAAAGGACACTAAATGATCTTTGAAATGCCTTGACAAGTCTAGGAAACCTTATTTTCTATAGTTCCCCAAGCATTAGTATTGTTGAAATTGCAGGGTTAAGCTGGTTTTATGCAGTGTTACCAGAGCACTATGAGACTACTGCAGCAAGCGTGTCACATCCATCCTAGCTACAGAAATTAAGTGTAATTAATACTATTTACTCAAGAAATTAGATGCTGAAGAGACAGTTTATTTGCACATCAGTATGAACATGCTCCTGAAGGAATTAGACACAATACTACCCAAAATGGCAAAAGGAATATAATACTTAAGGAAGAACTGAATAAAATGGGAATCACAGGACCCAGGGACAGCCAGCCTCCTCCAGGTGCCAGCCATATGGACTGCAGAACCTAGGTCATGACAAGAGGATGGACACAGAGTTCTTCACTCCATACCACGCTCTCACAGGGAGATACATCACTGACACTCTTTGAATGGGCTTGTTTAAGAATGAAGTTAAAAACACAAGGCAACATAACCTTTACATGACCACCAGAACTTTAGCTCATACACAAGGACTGACAGTCAGTACCTTAGTTACAAGAACAGCCATTTCCCCGTTACCTGAAAGCACCTAACCACTCAGTGGCAAAAGCACCTGTAAAGAGCCTATAAATGAGGAGTAACAGACACACAGGCAGGCATTTCTGACTAGATCAGTAGCATTCAAGATTTAATAGTATTTTCATAGAAATGGTAACAGTGCTCTGGTGAAATGACTGAATGTGGACTCCTTTGAAAAAAGCACCATATCATCTGATGGCTTTATGAACACAACACAACCACCATATAGCAGTACAGAAGGTTTTACAATTGCTGCAATCCATTTAGCCATCTGCCCAGCAAAAGGTTAACATCATTAACAGTCTAACGACACACACATGACGGAAAAGTAGAGACCAGACTCTACATAAAATGCAGGATCTAAATCAAGAAAATAAATCCTTTGATTCCAGAGGTAGTACCATATAGTTTCTTCCTGAGAGACAGACCCACTACCACAATAAAAAGCTGTAGCAAAAGCTTGTTATAACCCTTTAACAGATGTTTCAGCCATATTAAAAACACCAATGATGTCAAGCTTTATGACCTAGTTCTGGGACATTAGATCATATTAAGAAGCTTACAGTCACACACACAGTTACGTTTGATCATACACCAAAACCCATTCAAGAAGCAATTCTAAGAAGTCAACTCTTCCACACTTTCAGCCCCTTTTGTGGGTTGCCAACGTGAAAACATCGCTTGTATTTTTAATATATGATTACATTGCACATAATTAGTAAAGCACAAAGAAGGTGATCACAAGAAATCCTAAAAAATAAGTAGCATTTAAAGGATACTTTTCTAACAAAACTGATTAGGAATGGCTAGAGGCCAAGATAATTGTTTGGGTTAGAAACTCGGTACCTGAAACTGCAAGTACACATCAGTGGTTTCCAAACTGTCAGTGGTCTATGGAGAGCTGGTCAGACTTACGGTGTCAATTCCTCTGCTTTTGCTATCTGCAGTAAATTCCTGCTCCCAAATATCTGACAGGTGTTCTGCCTTGGACAGATCTTAAGGTGCACTTAAAGGAAGACTGCATCTGGCCTCCTGCACATGGTTATCAAGCATTGCACACCACATCAAGTGTGGTAGCACTTGAGGACTGCTACTGGTTTGAAAATCCCAATATTACCACTGTGTATATGCTGGAAGTATCCAAACTGTTAGGGCCTCAGATATCTAAAAACTCTAACCAAAGCTATGCCATCCTTAATGTGCCAAGGCAGAAAAAGCAGTCACATCCAGGAAAAGCCAGGTGTACAGCAGCCCCAAGTTAAATGAAAATGCATATACTAGATTATATTTCCATATGAGCAGTTGCCAAAGGGATGTTACCTGGGATCTGCTAAGCTTACATCTTACGATATTAAAACAAGTATGGAAGCATACAACTTCCAGCCACACAATGTTAAGCACAAGGAGTACTCTGATTTGCACTGCTGGGCATAGCAAGAGTTCACACCCCCAGGGACAAAGTGGTGTCACCAACCCAGAAAGCCTCTTACGGTACAGCAGAGAAGGCTCAGAAGTGAGGTTTGCTCCTTTTTGTCTTTTGGAAGGCTTGCACCTGCCACGAATCCAGGAAGGCAGAAGCTTGAGTGAAAACAATGCTGAAGCTTCTGATAAAGATGTGAGAGAGCAAGTTCCAGTCAAAGAAAAATATTCAGACTGCTGAGTGATTACAAGCACTAACATCCAGTGGCAATTTTCTTTTTAAAAAAATTAAAAAAAAAATACTAAAGCTATTGAAAAGATTAGGCTGCCTAAATTTAATTCTTACTTGGTAGAAATCTATACAGCTTCACTGAACACAAGTACACGGATTTTTCTCTGGCTGAAGATCTAAATGCAACTTGAATATATGCAGGCCAGTTTGTGAAATTTCACAAGAATTAGGCACACAGACTTCTACAGAAATTCAGCTACAAACCCCTAGAAATGGAGAATGACTAAGAATGTCTATATAGAATTTTTGATCTATCCTCAGGAAGAAAAAGTTTTCTCAAATGTCCTACTGTTACATTATGAAAGAAAAAAGAAAAAAATAATAAAACTAAGTCAGGCCTGCTTCATGAAAAGTTTTGGCAACCCCATGAAACAAGTAGAAGTAACTTGTATTCCACAGGGCTAGATCCATAAACTCTACTTTACTACCCACACAAGAAAAATCAGAACTCAAAACGCAGCTGGGTGACTAAATGCAGCCTTCTCACATAAGTATGCCGTTGGTGTTTAGATCTATTTAATATGTAGCAAACAATGAAAAATTACAATTTTATGACGATGGATCCTACCCCCCTCTCCCCCCCACTTCCCAAATGCTGATGGAAGTATCAGTCAACTGCTACAGCATCACAATACTAGCAATTGTACAACTAACAGTTGTACAACTCAGCTTTACCCCATTACTAATGCAGAAAGGCTTAACAGTTCTGTTAAACTGCTCATTTCCACACCAGTGGAAAGTAATGGAGATACGTACTTTACCTGAACAGAACTGGAGACTGCATCAACAGGTTTTGTTTCCAAACAACTTTCTGAAATAGTGTAAATTGTAGTTTAAGGACCGCTTGGGTCAACTATTTATTTGAACACCTCTTACTAACAGATGCTCTATGACAAGTATAGTTTTCAAGAGGTCTTAGGAAAGCAGAATAAAACAGAATAAAAGTTTTCCCAATGCAGAAATCACTATTTTCATTAAGCAATGGGGGAATCTTTTTCTAACACTGCTTGTCACAATTTTAAAGAATATTACCACAGGAAATATATTTAAGCCTATCTAATTTATCACCCTAGTGTCTACCAACTGCTGTTCCCTGTTTATAGGGCCCCATTCTACAACACTCAAATTAGC
>NW_010102982.1:0-245 GCF_000699245.1 Pterocles gutturalis | reverse complement strand
CCTACTAAGAAGCTTTCCTGATTCGGACATTGAAAACAGGATTCAGTTGTCTAAATACAGGCATGTAGCACCATTTTGGACAACCGAAGTAATCTTGGACACATACAGTTATTTTTGTATAATATGTTATACTACCCACTCACCCTGGAACTCAGGTGGCAAAGTCTCTGATAAATATAATTTATCACTATTTTTCTGCTTTAAATATATATATAAGTATATATAAAGATATATATATATCTATA
>NW_010102981.1:35770-46277 GCF_000699245.1 Pterocles gutturalis | reverse complement strand
CTATCCCAGCTGGACCCAGGACACCACATAATGTTCTAATTTGGCCAAAAAAGAAGAGAAAGGGGGATAAAAGAAGGCTTCTGCAAAATGTATGCAATAACCTCTGCTCCTGAAGGTGCATCCATTTTGCTCAGTTACTGCTTGGTAGTAATTATTTTCCACTTGATATTTCCACAAAGCCATAATACTGTGTATTTTCTTACTGCCACTGTTAATCTTGCCGCTAAACCCTGTATTTCAGAGTGCTGACCTCAGTAATAAAATATTGTTATCAACATTCTTTTTTCTAAGTGACAGCAAATTAGGATCTAACAGATATGTTGCAAAATTTGGGATTTTTTCCTCCGTTTATAAAGGACTATGGTCAATTTTTCTTGCTGATTACCAATTAGCCTGTTGCACTGCTGTTGTTTATAAATAATAGGTTTAGGTTTCTTGTCTCCATTTCTAAATTTAAAAACAAAGAACAAAGACTCTAGACATTATAACATCGTGTCTGGGTTCCAGTAAGTCACCTGACATGTTATTTCAACTGTTTCTGTTATCACTGTACTCAGAAAATTATTTTTGGCTAAAAAACGATTTTCACAATGGCATCCAGGCTCATTTAGAAAACCCAACAAATGGATGGTGTTAGTAACTTTAATTTATGGACCTAGTTATTGCTAAAGCTTGAAGTATTTAACAATTCATTCTAAACAAGGGATGGAATTCAGTTTAAGAAATGTAGGTCCCTAGTACCATTTAATATGCCTTAGGTCATCCAAGGTGCCTGCATGTGAATGATGGGAAAGTAAAAGGACTCATGGACTGACAGCAGGATGGCAGGCAGAATATTCCCTCATACCTACATGGACATTAAACATTTACATGTTGGTTGCTGAGTTCTGACTCAAGAAGGAAAGATAAGATGATGCCTTTAAACAACAGGAATAGATTTTGGCCACCAAACTTCGGAAGACACAATTTCCCTCCAGAGATCTTCACTCTGTTGTCCTTCACATTCCATCACTTTAGGATGCCAGATTCACCAGGATCTCAAAATTTTATTATAAATGAGGAATTTAAATGAACTGTATTGGATCCTTCTCACAAATAAATACCTTGATAGTGTGTTCCATATACAATTCATCTCCACTATTTAAAAAAAAAAAAAAAGTGTGTTTTATTTATCATCTGATTAAATTAGAAGGCTAAATGGATCCTTCTCACAAATAAATAACTACCTTAATAATGTGTTCAAAATATGATTCACTTCCACTATTCAAAAAAACCAAACCAAAACAAAACAAAACTGTTTTATTTATCATTTGATTTTGCCTGTTGTCACTATCTAGCAGTTTCTTCTTATTATGTTTTTAACATCTAGACTGAAGATCCCTTTGTTTCCTGGTACTTTTGTTGGTGACACACATTAATCAAAATCTCAAACATCTTTTAGACAAACTAAGTTGGCTGTGCTTTTAAATTGTCCTTCTTCCTAAAGCATTTTCTCTAACCCTTTAATATTTTCAGTGGGTTTTTTTGTTTTTGTTTTTGTTTTTTGGTGTTGTTTCAAACTCTTCAAAATCCTTTACAAATTGCAGATCCCAGAAATGAACGTACTATCAGGTTAACTTTTTGGGCAGCAGAGGGTGGGTGTGCTGATCTCCTCTCTGAGGTTACCAGTGACAGGACACATGGAAATGGAATGAAGTTGTGTCAGGGGAAGTTCAGACTAGACACTGAGAAAAAAATTTTCACTGAGAGGGTGGCTGGTCACTGGAACAGACTCCCCAGGTAAGCAGTCAGGCACCAAGCCTGTCAGAGTTCGATGAATGTCTGGACTATGTTCTTAGTCTTATGAATTACTTTTAGGTAGTCCCGTGAGGAGCAGGGAGTTGGACTCAGAGATCTTTATGGGTGCCTTCCAACTTGAGGTATTCTGTGATTCTACAGTTCTATATATAAAAATCAGTGTTTGACTTATTTGCATATCAATTCTTACTTTCAGAGTATTCTAACTCTTTGTCCTGGTTTCAGCTGCAACAGAGTTAACTTTCATCATAGTAGCTAGTAAGAAGTTATGTTTTGGATTTGTGTTAAGAAGGCTGATAACACATTGATGTTTATACTTGCTGCTGGGACAGTCAAGGACTTTTCAGCTTCTCTGGTGTGCCAGTGGGTACATGTGCAGGAGAAGCTGTGAGGGAGCATAGCCCATAGTTACAGGCTTAGGATTCAATCTTAGGTTTAGGATTGAGACCCAAGTTGGCATGTTCCTTATCATGCACGTCATGCCCAGTACATAGATGAGGATCTGTCCAGAAGTTCTCTCCCTCTCTCTCTGGGTCGTCTCTTGCTAGCTCACTCTATCATCTCTGACTCTCTTGGTTGGCTCTTGCTCCATTGGACACTTAGGCTCTTTTCCAAGATTGTGGTTTCAGGACTATCTGCTCTGGAATCGTTAGCTGGGAATGGGCTGAGCCTTGGTCGTCAGGTGATGAGCAGTTGTGCTGTGTATCACTCATTTGTATATTTGTATATTTGTATAGATTACTGTTATCATTATTATTATCTTTCTTCTTTTCAGTTTTGTTGTAGTTTAGTTATTAAATTGTTCTTATCTCAACCCATGAGTCTCTTTTCCCTTTACCCCTTCAATTCTCTCCCCTATTCTCTAGGGGTGGGGACAGTGAGTGAGCAGCTGAATGGTGTTTGTTGCCAGTTAGGTCAAACCATGACACTCTTCTTCCTATATCATTTCAAGGAAGGCTGATGTTGAGCTTTTGATGTCGAATAAGCCTTTTAAGAGCCATTGCTTTCAAGGGAGGAAACTATAATTCTTCATTCTTTAAGGCTGCATGACCCTCACAGCTTTTTTCACCAGATATCTAATTTTTCATTAGGCTACCTAAAATAGATTGGACTAGTCTTGTAGCTTAATATTACTGTTTGTTCTTATCTTTATTGCACCTTTTTTTTGAGTTATCCAATAATTTTACATTTACTTCAGATCTTTAATTCCGTTGTTGAATAACTTACTATCCAAGTATTGATCTTTACATGGTCCTGCTGACACGAAATTCAGCATGACCTGGATGTTGACTTATTAAAATGTCAGATGGATATTCTTAATCTTTTTAATACGCACATTCTGATTTGTATGCTGATATTTTCAGTTGAAATATCATGTTGAGTTAAGTGAAATGTCTATGCATATTAGATTAAAGCAGATACCTTTACCAGTAGAGCTTGCTATCAGAGTAAGACTTGGAAGAAGGAAGGATAAAGAATTTATTTATTTGCCTTTGTGGTCTATGGTAAGGCTAAAATATCTGAGAATTCAGAAAACTAGTACGTATCATTTCTTAACTGCAAACTTGCAGTTTCATCAGCATCTCTGAAAATTTTTCCTACAGAACTCCCAATTATCATTGATGTTCTTGACTATATGTCTTTCCTCTTACTTATACTCTGAAGTTTACTTCTGGGGTAAATTATCCCTTTTGTAATTTTGGATCATCCTTTGTTCAGAACACATTCTAAATATGAGATCTCGTTCACTGATTCCTAGTTAGCTATCAGATTCCAGTCTATTGAATTCACCTTTATTAAGATGAATATAATAAAAAATATTAAGATTATTTTAGTTACACAGAGGAGGAAGAATGGGATTAAATTACTCACTCAAGACTATTCAGAAGCTATTTGTCAGAGACGGTTTAGCACAGATCTTCTCAATCCTAACATAGTGCCTTCAACAAAAGACCATCCTGTCAAACACATGATGTTGGCCCTGCATCTATCTGAGGCCCCCATCTGTTTTCACACATGAACAGATGGCAAATGGAAGTTTTTCATGTGAAATCTTCTTCCTCAGGTGCTATAGCTTAAAAAAAAATTATATTTTAAAAAATCATAATAATTGGAAGATTATGTTAGAGTCCACTAAATGCAATTCTTTTTCACTAGACACTAGGTATATTATCACAAAAGAGTATAGGAAATTTTTATTACTGATTGGAATGACAGACCAAACATTTAGTTACTCATTAATATTTTATTTAACACAAATTCATGAAAGGTCTAACTGTAAGTAAATAAGGCATACATGATAACATGCACAGTGATCTAATTTGTGATAACATATTAGTAAACAGATATTTCTGTAAATGTCACTAATACTTGGAGTGTTGCATGGTGTGCACAGTGCCATAACCTCTTCATTTTGTAGATCAAAATATCTGGTATATTTCAGTACTTTGGTTAGTATGGAAGAAGGTTGAGGGTTTACTGGGAGTCTTGCAGAAGCCATTGCATCCAAGGAGCTAGTGATTTTGAGCAAACACTGGCAGCCATGGTGGGCCTTGGGCTAAGGCTCGAGATACCGATAGTTAACTTGAGAGACCACAGTGTAACACTAAACATAACGGGGAACACGCTGGATGACTCTAGGTATGGACTATCCCAGGATACAGTTCCTAGACACACGTAGCTAGGTCTGTTCTAGTGGCAGTAGTGAGAGAGTTGCTAGCCTAGAAAATAACTAACTTTTCTTTTTGCTTTTATGAAAGAGAAGATGATGCTATTGTTTACAAAGTCTCAAGTCTAGTGTGACTAATTTATCATCTAACTTAGGCTCAGGTAAGCCTTATACGTAGTGTTCTAAATATGTGCAGTAGAGAGAGAAGGGAGGGTGGCAGGAATAGAAGAAATTGGTGGGAAATGAACCAGTCCCCCTAAATGAACTATTTTAACTCCATAACTGGTCAGTGGAGAGCAATAAAAGTGTCTCTGACAGCCTGCTTAGCATCTCCTAGTTTGACTAAATTAGGTCCCTGGACTAAAAAGACTTGGGAATATAGCTGGAGGTCTATCAGTCTGCAGAGAATTTGAGCAAAATGTAGTCAACTCAAGCCAGTATCACAGTGAGAACAAGCTGCACCGTCAGCAGGTCAAGATGTAGTAATGTCTGTAAAATAATAGAGGAAATAAAAAGTAGCATGCTAGGGGAAAAATAAAAAGAAAGGAGTAAAATAGAATAAATGAGTTCACAAAAATAGACATACCGATCAACAAAATATGTTTTTCCAACCCCCAAGCACAAAGAGAATTGTTGTTGCCTGTGTCATTTTGTTCACTATAGACTTCATAGAAGTTTACAGTGATTTTTTTAAAAAATATATATTATTCAGGCATTGCTTCTTTTCTTTCTCAGGAAGTCTCTCATCAAAAGTCCTGCTCAAAGCAGGGGCAACTACAGGGTCAGACAAAGTTGCTCAACCCTATATCAGGTTCAGTCTTGAAAATATTACAGCATCTAGATGCTAGCTGACTTTTTTTCTCTTACCTTCCTTTTACTTTTTGTTTTTTTTCCTCCTATATCTTTTCTTTCTTTCTTTTTTTTTTTTTTTTTTTTTTAATGTTCAAATTCCTGTATTTGATCAGCAGCCATACTATACAGTGTCGCCTACATAAAACAGTATAGCCAGGTATATGTTTGTTATGTCCGGACTCCAACCCAGCTAAATGTGATGTGTGAACAATCCTAATGCTATCCAACTGTATTAGCTCCAGTCTGAGCCTCACTAAGGACTTTAGCCTCCCTATGACCTCTTCTCTGCCCACAACATCCAGTGTTGCTGTTCCCTAAATAATGTTGAGTAAGATCAAGTGAGTTGTTGCATTCTACCTCCTTGCATGCAAACTGCTTTAATGCAGAAAATACATAGGAAAGCACATGGGAACAATTCAGATCAGAGCATCTGTGGTTGTGGCTCTCTTGAGCCTTCTAGAAATTCTTCAGGCTGCTTGGAGTTTGCCCTATCCTGTGCCACTGTGCACTTCTTATTTGGGCAAACTTCATTCAAATCCTGGACATCCCCACCACATCAGGCCATACCTACCATATCTAGTGTTATTTCAAAATTCATTCAAAAAATCGGGCTTGTGCTTATCGGTTTCTGAGAGCCAGAAATTATCTGCACTGTGTAGATTCAGTCAGTGTATACAGTCCAACCTCAAGAAGCAGGATATCTCCTGGTTTGTCTTATTCCAGATCATGTCCAGTCAAGCCTCCTGTTTGCCATTGATAGGATGTTCCCGTCCTCTGTCCTCTATGGCTGGTCAAAGATGAGATCCGCCATTCAAGCTCATCTTTTAGGTTTAGAAAAGGCAAACAAAAGCAAAAAGGAAAGGGAAACTGTAAATGTAATACATCTTGGATAAGAAGGTATATGTTAGCTGAGCAGTCATGACAAGAAAACAGATTGAGGCATTTAAAGATGCCATACATAGTTTAAAAAAACTTACAAATGCAGTTACACATCTTAGTTGATTTTAAAGAAATAATATGAGATATTTGGCATAGTTTCCTTGGTCTAATAAAATATATCAAATAAACAATACATCTGTAAGCAATTCCTTTCTTTTTTTTCCCCCTGGTTTTGTGTTTACGTTCTTTTTTTCCCACTGCATTGAATTTGTCTAAGACAGTTGTACCTTTAAATACGTAATGACTTTCCTTAGTGTACTGCTGCAGAGCTTTCCTTGGGAGAAAGGTATCAGAAGAACAGTTATCCGCACCTCAGATGAAGTGGAAAACTTAGTTGCAAGTGGCATTTACTGCTCTCCTCAGCAGCAATAATCCAACCATTGAAATGTTACTAAGATTGCTTCTTTTGACCCTTTTTTAACAAGATCACAGCTTTCAGTATTTCAAGTACCCTTATCAACTAGAACCAGCAGTGGCTTCAGGAAAGGCATTACCTGATGCAGGAAGATTTAAGGTGTCAGAGAGAGTCAATCAGCCCCAGTACTAAGCAATTCCTATCAGAAATCCTTTGCTCTTTACTTTGTACAGTTGTTCCCTTCCTTATTGACGTGGGGGCTGTAAGGTTGGTTGAAGAAAGAACTTTGTGAGTAATGTACAGGCTATTTCTCGACATAAGCGTCTTTTGTGAAACATTAACTTATTAAGGCAGTTACTACAATGTGTGCTTTGGAGGTGATGTGGGTGAAAAGTTCTCAGAGATGAGGTTTGCAAAACACTAGGCAACCTTTAAGGTGGTCAGAGGAGAAATCAGCAGGTCCTGTCAGCATGGTCTGTACAAGATTTCTGCTGTGGCAGCAAAGTCACAGAAAATGTCTTCTTTCTCCTCATCTTCTCAATTGCAGTATATCTCTATATTCAGTGGAAAAATAAATTGATATTGTGATGTACAGCAGCAGGTGAAGGTACTCCATGATGGAATATAGCCTTTCTCAACAACAAAAAATTTGGGTTTGAGAAGAAGCCGGTGTTTAAGACAATGAGCTCTTAGAGGTAATTGGGCAACATTTTTAAAGTTCAAAATCATATATTGTTTTGGATTTTCAAGCTAGTAAGAAATAGAAAGAGGACTTAGAGAAATTTAACTTGAACTTTCTATTATATGAAGATATCAAAGGAACTGCTCACTCTTTTTTTTTCATATGTTGGGAAAAGAAAGGAAACAAAAGTGGTTGGGTTCACCTGTGTTCATTTTTTACAAGTGTCGCCACTGTATTTGCTTTCTGTGCTGTATATCGTGCAACTTTTACATGGATTAAATAGTTTTAGCCTCCATTGCAAAGTATTTCAAGATCCATTGCCAAAAAATATTGGAGAAAAACTAAATATCCTTATCACACTAATGTGATAACTATTGATCATTAAATTGTTGTTTACTTAGAAATGTAAATTAATCTATTAATATTATTGGAGGATTTAAAAAAAATTAAACAGTAATAAGCAAATTCACATCTAACTGAAGTATTCTTGCATCATGCATAGTTCACTTGTATGTTTCTTATGAATAATGGAAACTCATATGAGTAAGTTTTGTAGAATGAAAAAGTATTGTTATTTAATTCTATCAATAAATGCAACAATTTTGTGAGTATGTGGTATATTCTCCTTCTTTTGAAGCTTCTTGATGCACTGGGAATGCCATTCTACATAAATGGCAAGCAGTAGTCAATTGAATTGATGCAGAAATCATGGAGTAAAGCTGAAAAGCCTGGGGATGTCAAACTGAAGGACTGTCTAAGCCTACAAGAATCACTATTGTTGTGAAGATCCCCTAGAAAGCAATGCTACAAATGTCATATTCAACTACCTCTGATTTCTGGGACTGACTCTATGTTCTAACTTTGCAGAAAAGGATCTGGGGGTCCTTGTGAACACCAAGTAAAACATGATCCGACAATGTGCCCTTGTGACAAAGAATTATGTTCTGTAAGGTGAACCTATTATTACAAGCCCGTGTGCTAGAATTGTATGTTACTTTCTGTTTTCCTGAATCTATCTATAGAGTTTGTGAGTGCTCAATACAGCAACATTCAAAGGATTTGTTTACACATTCAGTAACGATCAATATCTTTTCAATATACCCAGAATAGCTTAATGAGTGTCCTGAAAACCTTATGCAAGATAAAAAATTGATTGGATGTGATTCTTGTTTGAGACCACCTATGAACTCATTGATTTTTGTTGGATGTCAAATTTGCAAAACGTTTCTTAGAGGTTTTCAACTCTGAAACATCTGTGGTGAAATTAAAAGCTTTGATATCCTTCCAGTGTTGAAAAATTTCAACAAATGAACACATTTTGTAAAAGGTATAACACATTAGTATCCATCCTTCAAAGCAAGCATTTTCTATTGAACATTAGATGAGTTCATGGCACCATTCAAAGAAAAAGGAAGAGGGACACCAGGTTTCACTTGCAGTAGTGATTAAAGTATTTTTCTGGGGAAGGAGAATTAGTGATCTCTACCTAGGGTTTCCTATACAGTGTCAGAGGAAAGGCAGGATTCTCAACTCATGCTTTTCAGAAGCCAGAAATTTTAGTAGTTCCCTCTGAGGGATGTAGGCTTTTAACTTCCAAATGGCTTAGTCCTCTTAAGATTCATAAACTGATCCTTCTCCTGAAATTAAATAGCTAAACACTTTTCTAAAAAAGGAGAGAAAGGAGATAGTATTTTCCTGCAGAAGATAGCTAGATAAGAAAATAACTTTCTGCCTTTTAGCTGAGTAATTAAAATATTCTAGAAATTGAAAAGCTTAAATTCTTTCTTTCTGTCTAAGCCATATCAAATTTGGGTTTCGTATATTCCCAATGAGTATTTTTAATGACTGTATACTGGGTGAAGGAGAAGGACCCACACTGCTGTCTTGATCAAGAAGTGGCCTGATTGAATTATCTGTTTCACCACGATGGTAAATTGCAAAGGCAAAGATGCACCAAAATTCCTGAGAAGCATCATCCTGCTGATAGTATCTGCAATTAACCACCTCAGGTGGTTTCCAGGGTCAGTATTATGGCTTTTATAAATTATCCTCTTAAAAACATAGACAGGTGATAACACCAGATCCTGTCCTCTGGCAAACCACTAAAATTAAACACTTCAGTACTGACCTTAATTCCCCTTTGAAGTCAGATCAGAGGTCCCACCATAAATATGGAACTCTCTCTTCCAAAATTAAATATCCACTTTGCATCCATCACAACAGTACAAGACAAGTCAAGGTCAGGATGAAGATCAATTCAGAAAAGAAGAGGAAAAAAATGTAACTATGAGAATAACTACACTAAAGCACACTAAATGTGCTTTCTAAACTTCTAAACTGCTTTATCTTCCAGGCAACAGAAATGGGTCTGATGCCAAAAAAACTGGTTTGAACGGGTGAAAGGTTTCTGCACATATATGTGATGGTTATAAAGTCAGATATTCCGATTTAAATATAAAGTCACTTGTCTTTAATCATCTGCCATGAGAATGGTCTAAATAGATATGTGACACTGTGTACATCTGGGCTATATGTAGGGATATTATACTACCACTACTGTCAGTGTCCTTACACCCTACTCATTGCCTTAACCCTTTTGAGCATTACATCTTAGATTCAGTTTGGTGAGAAGGGTTCTTCCTTCCCATCATCACTGTATCCAGTGAACAGCAATGGTTAGAAATACTTTTCGGTGGACACTTTAGAAACAGCACAAAGACTATGTATATATGGCTTTTTGTGTGAAATAAAAGGTATTCTAGAATACATAATTAAAACAAATAAACAAAAAAAGGAAACCAAACAACAACCTAACAAACAAAAAAGCTTTGTGAAAATCAGGAAACTTTCATTATCACAAATTTGAGACTCTAGATTCATTGCCACTTGGAGAGGCTAGGATCAGTCATTTTTCTGTGAAGGTCTAACACAAAGAATATAGAAATCATTATGTTTTCAGCTTTATTTGTCTCTTCAAAATGGGGAAGAAAATAGGGGGAACATTAAAAAAAATGCTATGAACTGATCAAAACATATGCTGCAGGTCTTCAACTGGAGTCAATTAACTTCTGGTCATTATTTTCCTTAGCTGGTACACATTTAAAAAATATCTTCACTTTCCCACCACTACTAACAGAATTCTTCCAATTTCAACAACATTTCTCACAACCTGTTCCAACATTTCCTTGAAATGCATAAAGCATGAGGTCATATT
>NW_010102981.1:30710-35757 GCF_000699245.1 Pterocles gutturalis | reverse complement strand
ACACTCTGCTTCCTACCAGTATGTCCTTTGAGCACATCAGCTCTGTAAATATGATTAGCAATGCATGGTTAGCCTCTGCAGCAGCACTTAGAGAAAAAAGAAAAATCTGGTCTTCCTCATTGTTTCCTGTGAGTATTCAAGCCCAGTGGATTCATTTGTTTTCCATCTGCATCACTAGTTTTATTTTTTAGTAAAGGAAACATTTCAAATTGGGTGCAAGATGTGCAGGTTTGGTTGTGGATGTGTTCAGCTTTGATTTAGCCTTTTTTTTTTTTTTGTTTGGGTTTTTTTTATTTTTTTTCTCCCTAGACTGTTTTGAAAGAAACAGCTGTTGTGTGATTCTCTCACTGATAAGGAGGAAAGGCTGTAAGAGAAAGCTAAATCATGTAATCCCACTTAAGCCAAAAGTGAGCTGCAATTGCTGGTCAATGGGCAAAACAGAGGAGCACTTTTTTGAAGGACAAACTCTTCCTCCCTTTCTCATGCTATATGGTATGCAAATCCAAACCCATTTACTGCAATAAGACAGATATCAGGATCGTATTTAACTGAGGCAAGAGATGAGAGTACTTTCGTCTCCGCCCTTCATTGAGAACACTGATCAAATACATTATTTAAACTCCAGGTCAGACAGCGTGGATTTGACTGCAGGTAAACACATGAGCCTGCATCTCTTTGTCCTCAAAGTAAGGCGTTAAGCCTCAGATTGGTCAAAATTTAAAAAAAAAAAGTCACAACAATCTAAATTCTATCTTTATATGTTATCAGCTAGTATCCCTTCAGCTAAGGTAACGTGCCAGTTCTAACAGGTGAGTGTCTTGTTTAATGGAAGGAAAATGTCATCAGTCTGAACACTTACCTGAGTTCAGGCTTTTTGCATTTGTATTTACCTTTCTTTTTATATGTCTTTGTTTCTTCTGACAACATACTGCCTTCATTCATGGAATTATTATCATATAGCAACTTTTACAGGTTACGCATTCTGGAGAAGTTTTTCATCAAGTTTAGCAACTAGCAGATGCAGCATTATGAAACTATAGGCCTTATTTTGTTACTAAGTGTATGTCAGCCTAGGTTAAACTTAACTTTTGAAAACATGTCAAGTAAACATGCAGTTTAATATATGATCTAAGGGCAGCATCTTTCTAAAGTGAATATTTTCCCCCAGGCAAATACTTCACTACAATAAAGAAATAAATGAAATTAAACTTGACATTGAAAAGATCCCAAAACACTTGAACTGTGCCATAGAGAGGAAAAAAGTCTTCCCATAACTTCTGTCTAAAATCTGATTGATCAAAGAATCCTATCCTCATCTGTCTCGATTGTACTGCTTAGTAGACTTTGAATGAAAGAAGGAGAAAAGAAACTATGACACTAAGGGAGAAATAAAACAAAAGAAAATAAAAACTCTCTTGATATTCAGTCTGTCTCACGTTGAAAGAATTATTTATCCATTTTAGTAAGTTATTCTGCTTACAAAAATGAAAAGGTTTAACATGAACAAGAATGTTCTGAGAGCAAATTAATCGCAAGATAGATCCTCAGCAGGTATAAATTAGTGTAATTTGATAGAATTCATAGCCTGACCTCCAGCTTCCCCAGATGAGCATCTGGTCTGTTGTGTGTTGTGTGCTTTAGCAGGCTAAAAATTAAAATTAATCCATTTTAACAAGCTTTATTTTCTGTGATTTTCTGTTGTCAAATGATGACTGGTAACTTGTTAATAGCCCCAGTACCTTAAATTAATTTGTTAGAAAGTCTCTTTTGTTGTACTAGGTCAAACTCCTTTAACCTTTCTATATGACACATCTCAAAGGATATTATTCTTCTTGCTCTGCTTCTTACTATCTCAAGGGTAACTATGTTCTTGCTGAGGTATTGCAACAAAAGCTGCACAAAGTGCTCTGGGTGAAGTATAAAAAGTGCCTTTCACAGCAATAATACCACCTGCTAAGAGTTATGCTACCCTCCTATAGCACACTAAGATGGCATTCTCTTCATTTTCTCTTTGGGAACCGTATATTTCACGGCACATTTAAAGGATGCTTTCAACATTTCTCGCACTCTTTTTTTTTCCTGTTTGTGTTTGACCTCTTTTAAACAATTTTAATTCAAAAGACTGTTTTTTATCTACCTCGATGATTCAGCCTTCTCTGCATTAACTTTTTTGATATCTTTTTACTATGATGAATTATTTGAATTCAGTAGCATTCAGAATCATAGAATAATTGAGTTGAAAGGAACCTTAAAGATCATCTAGTCCCAATCCCCTGCCACGGGCAGGGACACCTCCCACTTGACCAGGTTGCTCAAAGCCTCATCCAGCCTGGCCTTGAACACCTCCAGGGATGGGACATCCACAGCTTCTCTGGGCAACCTGTGCCAGTGTCTCACCACCCTTCACAGTAACAAATTTCTTCCTAATATCGAAATCTGCTGTCTTTCAGCTTAAAACTCTTACTCTTCATCCTATCACTAAACTCTGTCACTTGGAGAAGGAAGTTATCATCAATGCACTCCAGGAACCTCCTGGCTTGCTTGTGCCCTGCTGCGTTCTCCCTCCAACAGATATCATAGTGGTTAAAGTCCCCCATGAGGACCGGGGCTTATGAACGTGAGGCTGCTCCTGTCTCTATAGAGGACCTCATCCACTTGGTCTTCCTGGTCAGGTGGCCTGTAGCAGACCCCCACTATAACGTCACCTGTCGCTGCTCTCCCTTTAATCCTGACCCATAAGCTCTTGGCCAGCTCCTCATCCATCCCCAGGCAGAGCTCCATGCACTCCAGCTGGTCATTGACACAGAGGGCGACACCCCCTCCTCATCTCCTCTGCCTGTCCTTCCTAAAGCCTGGGTCCTTTCATTCCAATGTTCCAGTTGTTGGAGCCATCTCACCAGGTCTCTGTGATGCCAATAAGATCATAGCCCTTCAGGCATGCACATGTCTCTAAATCCTCTTGTTTATTCCCCATGCTATATGTGTTTGCATAGATGCACTTGAGTTTAGCCTCTGATGAAGCTGACTTACTGGCTGAAAGTCCTGGAAGTCCTTTGTATTGCCCTTCAGGTGCTTAACTGCTGACCTGTGATTCCTCTCTATGCTCTGGGCATCTATTGCTGGCCCTGGTTTCAAAATAGTATGACTGGGATGGATTGAGGTTCCCCTCCCCTGGCAACTTTAGTTTAAAACCCTGTTCACCAGGTTGCCAAGCCTATGACTGAAGACCAGTAGCTAAGTGTTATTATGTTTTGCATATCAACAGGAAGTCCGTGTTCCAAAAAGTTTACTGCAGAAACAGAGAAAAGAATTAGGGAAGAAATTCAAGCCTCTCTGAACTCTTTATCAAGACTTGGCTGAACACCAGTCAAGTCAAAGTCTCACACAGAGACATGAAATCACTGATCCCATATCCCACAGCAAGTCTGCACCTTAGATGGTAGCTGCTGAGTATACAAACCAGTACTCCTTTCTCATCATAAAAATAAAATATATAAAAATAAAAATACTTTTCCTTATAATAAATGTCATATAACCCCCTAAAGTATCATATTGTTAATCATGAATGCTCCATTTGTCAATCAAATCTATCAATTATACTTTTAAAAATATTATTCTACTTAATTTCTGAAATGGTCTCTATCAGGAAAAAGAAGTGGTCTCTCATTTCGTATTTCCACCTCTCCATTTTGAACAGTTTGATTAGCTGACTCATTCATAGACTTTTTACACTAATGGATAGAACGTGTGATTCTCCTTTAAACCAGCAATCCATATTTTAATCTTTTTATTAAGAAAAACTTCATTTCCCTTAAAGGCTTTCAGTCATTCCATGACTTGTCACTTTAACATTCTTAAAGGAACTCACCTTTCTGACATCTGTAAGAATGACTAAACGTAATTTCTTTTATGTAGACATTATGGAGTTCCTAAGGAGCACTTCTCTGGAAATCATTTATTCTTTTCAGCAAAGCCCAGTTCTTCATCCCTCTCCTCATTTATGTTTGCTGATGGTAATTATTTAATATATTTGCTTTTTCCTTTGTCCTCTATCTCTAATTCCCTATAATAATTCTTAAGAGAATTCGTCTTCCATTTCCCTATTGTTTACTTTCCCTAGCATGAAATCACATTATTTGTTCAGCATTCTGTTATTTAAAGATCATTATATTTTCCCTCTCCACATCATTTCTTTGCTATTTTCACTTCCTTCCTGGGCAAGCCCCATCCACAAATTACTAGATTCTGAGTAACTTTTAAATGCATTTGATCAATATTTCATATCTTGTTTACATCTTGGTCTAATCATATTGGTTCGTGCCTCATGCTGCCTTTTTGACAATTAGGACACTATTTATGAAACAAATGTATTATTTACATGACAATAGCTTGTAACTAATGGGTGTTTTCTTTGTAATTTGTTAGGTTTCATGATTTATCAAAACCCTTCCTTGACAGCTGTCTGCTCTACAGGGTAGAGAAAATGAGTGTTTAATATGCACTGTGATTATTTCCTTTTAGCATGCATTACAGACTAACGAAGTACTTAGGGCACAACAACATGACTGTTCCTGAGATTAAATGAAATAGGGATAGTCAGGCATAAAAGATATTTAAAAGGTCCAAAGTGTTTGGTCACAAGAATGATACCATAACTGCTAAAATAGTGAATTTAACTAACTCATCCCTCTTTCTGCATTAACACAATGAAGATAAACCTCGATTCCTCTTCAAGGAGCTTTCAAATCCAAGGATCAAAAATAAGATGTAAGAATTTCTGCAAGATCACTGGAGAAAATATATTATGGGAGTATTAAATTAACTCAAGGTTGTTTGAACACGTACTTGCAATATGAACAATGTTTATATGTGGGTTCATATAAGTTTTGCCTGAAGCATTCTGCAAAGATAACCACTGTTGCTGTCACAGGACTATTCTGACCATTAACGGCTAATGACAAGCACAAATAGGTACAAGACTGTCCTATTCTTCTTTTCAGCATAACACCCTGGAAGACGGCAATGAGAGGGGGTCCCAGTCTTTCCC
>NW_010102981.1:0-30679 GCF_000699245.1 Pterocles gutturalis | reverse complement strand
ATTTCTGCGCCTCCTGACTGCACAGAATGGTTGAGACTGTCATCATTTTGTGACCTAACCATAGCAGGAAGAATTTTCTCTGAGCACAAGCTGAAATACAAGACATATGATAGCTAAAAAAAAAAACAAAAAAAACCCACAACCCTTTTTTTTTTTTTTTTTTTTCACTGTGAGGGTGTTCAAACACTGCAACAGGTTCCGTGGAGAGGTTGTCCGATCTCAAGCCTTAGACATATTCAAAACCTGACTGGACACAGTCCTGGGCAACCTGCAGTAGGTAACCCTGCTTGAGCAGGGAGTTGGACCAAATTGATCTCTACAAGGTCCTATCCAACTTCAAAGATTCTGTGATTCTGTAATTTTGTGATTCTGTAATATTGCTTTTTTTTTTTCACAGAAGTATCAATTTGATATTTTAAATGTTATCAGTGATACACTTTGAATAGTGTTCTGCAGAATATTTATGTAAGCTGTCTCAAGTGCCTTCATTTTTTGCAGGAACAGGCAACTCTTTCAGTCCCCTTCTCTCTTGTTTCATGACAATTTATTTCTAGCACAAGCAGGTGCTGTCTCAGAGAAATTATTGGCCTTTACAGATTAGTTGAAACTCAAGATAGTTCAACTTCTAGATAAATTTTTAGGGGAAACAAATTAAAAAATCAGTTCTGAAAGCCAAATTAAATATGTCAAAAAGCCTATATTTAATTAAAAAACCTGTTTTCCTGAAAAATATTCAGCTTGTTCTATTTATCAACATACCAAATGAAATGGCCACTAGAGGGGGATGTACTGTGAACACCTTGTAGTAAGTACTGTGTTTTTGTGTGAAGCTGGACAATGTGGTATAAATATACAGCTAGCTAGTAAATTAAAACATGAAGTGTGTGATGTCACTGTTGTTTGTTTTACTTTTTTTTCTTTGAAACTTTTAAAAATGTACCCAAACCACTGGCACTTTATAGAATCAAATAACCACCCTTAGAACAAAGTCATCATTGTTCCGTGTTCTGGGAAGAATCTTTAATGTTTTATTATTATCACGATTGAAACTTTTATGTTTTTCTTCCTTTTCCATTCATATTAGTCTCATATATCCAATGTTGAAATGTATGAAGCTCTTAGTTGAAAAAAAATTCAAACTGAATGAACATGAGTTTTGTGGTTGCATAAAAAGCCAGAAATTCCACAGAAAAATAGACTAGGATAAAGTGAAAATAACAGAATTGAGAAAAAATAATTTTACATTTTTTAATTGGGAGGCTTATGAATAAAGTAGTAGTTCAAATAGTTAAATAACAAACAAAAAACCCAGAAAGATGATGGTTAAAATTAATCTGATATGCAATCTAGCTTTCTTTGATGCAATGATATGTAGTTCAAGAAACGTGTAGATGTGGTGCTTAGGGACATGGCTTAGTGGGTTAGCTGGTGGGGGCTGACGGTTGGACTTGATGATCCTTGAGGTTTTTTCCAACCTTAATGATTCTATGATTCTATGATAAGTAAAACTGTAAGAAAACTAAAAATGGTCCCCTGCCAAATTATTTTCATGCATACACAAGTATACACACACATACATATATACTATAAACAGAAAGTTAAAAACAGCATTCCAGAAATCAGCAAAAGTTTTGATGGAGAATTTATACACTGAGCTTAATGATGCTGAGTAAGTGTTCTGTGATTCAAGAGCAATAAAGGTCTGGATCAAGTAACAGAGCTCCTGATATCAGTGGTGCCCTCTAATAAACAACACATACCTCTAGAAGTTTACTTTTTGAATACAGGTAAAAACAATCAGGGCAGCACGGACTATGACACTAATTTGTCTCTGTAGCTGTGCATATTCCAGTAAGAAGTGTTACAGCACCATGTGATAAAAATTTATAAACAAATAAATAAACAGCCTCAAATTCCATTGACACAAAATCTGTATGCAATGCAAGCCAAATTCTTCATGGTTGTGAGCATTAGCAGCTTTGTGGGTTTGGACAGGGTTTTAAAGGCAACCACAGCACTTGTGTGAACCACATGCTCTGGTTCGTTGCTATGTTTGAGCCTCAGCTGTGATTGCTCTGGTACATTTTGAAAGCAGGCAGCTTAAAACAAGGCATGCTGATCCTTTTCCCCTTCCACCTGCCCTTGCCCACCCTACCTATAATAGGTAGAAGATTCTACAGTCGTCCAGTAAAGTACCTTTTGAGAGTCAATGCCACTAAGATGTGCTGCCACATCACGTCTTTGGCAATGTATATTTGTTTGTACCTTAAGGGGAGTAATTTTCTGAACCATTGTTTGAAAACAAGATGGAGTAGAATGTTCTTTCTTATGGTCTGATGATATTCCCTGTGTCATCATTGTATCACAGCCTTTTTGTTACCCGGGGAAGAAAGCAGCAGCTGAGCATGAATGGGCTGTTTGTGTGTGAATCCAAATGGCTGATCATTGTATGGCTGTAATCAGCTCGCGGCTGGCAGCTGCTGAGTGGCGTCACACGTAGCCTTGGTCGACATCATGCAGCCAGCTAGGAGCAATCCTGTTGCCAGGCAGCCCATTGCTACTCAAAGTCTCGTTCAGTCAAGAGAAACGCAATTGTTTATTGCCCTCCAGAAAGGCTACACTTAAAAAACACCGGCTCTACTGATTGAGCAGCAGGTCTGCTTAAGGCTGAAGGTGAAAAATAACCTCCCACCTGGATTCCCTCTTCAGAAAATTTGCCAAATAGCAGAGTCAGATAGTTCTGACTGCCTGCAAAGCTACTTTGATAGATTTCTCCTCCAGTGTTCTTTAGTCACTGGAATCTCATAAGACTGTATCCTTGACCCAGCTCGTCTGTATGGAGCCTGTTTGATTTACCAGCCAGACCCCAAGCTCCGTTGTTTACTCTCGCTCTGCTGCTCAAAGTTTGAAAACAGGTGAGCCAACTGAGACTGGCCTGCTTTGGACCACCTCCGTTCCCTCCTTGCTATGAAAGTTGTGATCTGCAGGGGTGCTTTGGTGGCCACTGCTCCCGTTCATCTCACAATGGTTCAGACTCAGGTCTTGCTGACAAAAAGCTTTAATTTACAGAACAGGCTTCTGAAGGACTTCATGGCAGCATGGACAGCTATGCCTTCACTACCAAGTGCAAGAGCAGTCTGATCTTCCCAGGATTTTCACTGATGCCTCACAACTGCGCACAGCAGTGAGAAACAGCAATCCAGCTGCTGTCAGTCAAAGAAGGCTTCCTGAAAGGAGAAAACTGTTTTTCAATAGGATGAGATATATGTGCAGGACAGAAGAATCTGTTGTGCAGGATCAGTATAATGTCTTCTCCAGTCCAATACTTAGTTGTCTGAAGCATACTGAAAGACCTTAATTGTCTGAACAAGGTGGTACCCCTACAATGGTTTAGAAAAGCCACTCAAACTATGTTGGAAAAAAAGCCTCTCCATAGAAAGTGTAGAAAAACAATGTTGGGCTCCTTCATTCAAGCAGATTCTCTCTGCTGCTAGGATAAGAAGTAGCACAGTACTTTTTTTCTCCAGAAAACTATAAAAAAACTTCCCCAACTTTGAGTCTGAGAAAATTCAATAAAGTTCTGCCTGAAGGTCTCTGCAAAGGAAAGACTTTATTTACTCTTACTGTTTGAGGTTAGGCTTGGCACTCAACAGGAAGTTTAGGAACCCCTAAGGGTTTCATATATACTAACCATGGGAAAGGTTCAGTTCCAGGTTAAGACCTTCAATTCTGTGTGAATATGTTCCTGGCTACGTATGAGCAAGGTGTTCATGCTTCCATTATAGACAAGGACTACCAAGGATTCTCCTCTGTTGTCAATGCACAAGCACTGATGCCTATTTGAGGTTCCTTATGGTATCCAGTTTGTTTATGTTGGGCTTTTAGATACACACATTCTCTTATCAATTGAGAGCTAGGGTCCAGGCAGGATGCAGTAAAGCTAAAATAGCACCAGATACCTGTGTTTGGACAAAAGAATGGAGTCCCGCATGTACAGCAAAACTCCAAACTATCAATCACCAGTAAGAACAGATGATCCCACAGGAAAATAACATCTTAAAGCATCGTTACCTTCAGTTTTCCGCAGAAGGTGTCAGCTCCCTTGATACTTTTGCCTAAAAAAATCCACAGCACAGAAGACACGTGATCACTCCACTGCCTGCAACCCCTAACCAGGAACATCCCAGTGACAGTTAAATATGCTCTGAATATCATCTTTATGTTAATGTATTAATGGCATGTAAATGTTTTCAGAATAAGCTACACTCATGTAAATTTGTTGGTTCAGAAAATATTTTATTCTGACAGAGCAGTGTATTTGATCTGGGCACAAAACCAATTAACATTTTCAGAACTCATTAGTATGTGTGAATATCAGGCAAAGGTGACAAATGAGTTTGGTAGTCTTCCATTATTTTAGGCTGAATAGTCAGTAATTTTGGTGATTTGGGATGCCTGATCCAAAGCATACTGGGGTTTGTGAGAATTCTGCCATTAACTAAAGGGAAATTAGGTCAGATCCTTGGATATGTGAGCTAATGCCAAAACACAGAATGAAGTTTAGACTCAAACTATGTTGACAGAAATGTGGAATTATCAGCTGGAACAGGCTCAGCAGTACCAGGTCGTTTGATTGTCCTTTCATGTAACACTCACTGTAGGATCATTCCCTTCGGTATAGCAAGTCTCTGGTGTTTTATTTTAATTGTTCAATAAATTTCAGAGATGCAGTGATTAACATGGTCTATTAAATATAATCAACTACTTACTTGTAACCAATTGAAAAAAAAAAAAAAAAAAGAACGAAACTTTAGTAAAGTGTATCATCAGCCAGTACTTACTATTAATCCTTTATCTGCTAAATTTTATGGACTCTATTCACAAATATTTGATCTTGATTGCTTCATGATTCTAGGAGAATATATTGATTCATATACAATGAAAAGATACATCATGATATTTGATAGCAAATGTGTTCCTTCAAAAGATTTGGGGAATAGAATCATGCAACACAATTTACCTGGGCAAGAAAAATAATTTTATTTCCTTTTGTTGTCAATGCACAGGCAATGATACCTATTTGAGGTTCCTTATGTGTGTGAAAGAATAGGTAAGAAGAGGGCTAGAGGAAGTAATACATAATTTGCCATAAATTTTTGTTACCCAATTACAAATATCTGACATTTGGAGTAGTGAGACAGTTGGCCGTACTTACTTAAAGTGAATTAAAATACTCAAAGTTTTTCAGTAAGGTTGTGAAAAAGATGAAGCAAACCAAAATCAAAGAATAGAAAACCTTTGAATTCATCTGGGCCAGCCAAATTGCTCATGTACACTGCTCAGCAGAGCACAGTGAAGCAGTCCCTGAGCTACCAGTGACCTGAAATAGCCCATCCAAAAGAAGCAATAAAATATATCTTGTGAAGATACACAGCTCTTCCTGACATCAGTTAAGCTATGCTGAGACATCACCAGGTTCAAGTACTCTGGACTCTAAGACTGATGGTTTCTCTGGGATGTGCTGTTCTAGGCCTAACTTGCCTTCAGATCCAGTAAGCCAGATGTCCCCATATCATCCTCAATCACAAAATACCAATATGCCTAAAATCACTATATTTTACTGTGTTGCTACTCTTATCTATTTTATTTTCTTCATCTTCCCTGTGTGGTCACTTTCACAGTAAATTATGTAATCTACACTTTATTCCAAATGAATAAGTGATGTTAATTGTGGTAGGATTTCAGGAATATTGTTAAGAACCAAGACCAAAACTTATTACAACTTTTTTCTTGCATCCTATTTTCAGATAAATTGCAAGCTGTTTTGGGCGTATGCCTTCTCCTGTCAAGGTGGCATGTCCCACAAGGTGACATGCTTGTGTAAGCATGTCTTTCAACAATTATGTGACTATTAAAAATAGGAGAAGAATAATGACAGGAATAATTTCTCTATTTCCCCCCACACCCCCCCTTCAGGTGTTCCGTCCCTTTACAAGTTCTATGTTATGTTTTTAAATGAAAGAATTTTAGACAAAGAAGACAAGGCTGATGAAACCTTACTTTGCTTGCTCAAGAAAGTCTTGGTCCAGCAGACTTCAATTATCCAGACAATTTTTGGAAAAGCAGAACAGTGGTGCACAAATCATCCATCAGGTTCCTGGAATGCTTTGAGGACTGCTCCCTGATACAGATGATGAACATGCCTACTTGGAACAGCGCATTGTTGGGCTTACTGCTCGCAAACCCAGAAGACTTCCTGGACAATGTAACTACCAGCAATAGCCAGTAATAGCCCTGGATATAGTGACAACAACATTGCATAGTTTAAGGTACTTCTAAGCAGCCTGAAGACCAGTAGTAGGACAAAGACTAAACATTTTAGAGGAGCCAACTTTAATAGACTCACAACCCAGCTGTGAGAGCTTACACAGGAAGCACCCGTGGCGGGCAAAGGGACTTGTGAGTGCCGGGAATTATTCAAGAGCAGACTCCTGGAAGGAGGTTGGTTCGTGACAATTACATGTTTTGGTTCGTATCAGAGGGTCTTTGTGCATGCACACTACATTCCTTTTAGATGCATCTAAACTGGAAGGTCTGCCTCAGGACAGTTCTCAAGCCACAGACATATATTCAGTCCATGAAATAATATCAAGACAGATTTAAATAAAAACCTTGAAAAACAGGTTGTGTGGACCTGAAACTGTCTTCACAAACTGTTTCACTTTCCAGATCTTCCTCTGCTGCACCACACTGCCTGTGTTAAAAGGGAATCAGCCCTTGGACAAAAGCACACAATATGGAAAAGATTCTTATCTCACATTCTTTTCCTCTTGAAAGTCAACGGGCATCTTGTCATTTCATACCCTCCTGTCTGATTTTATCAGTTTTAGGGATACTGTAAAGATATGCTGAACTCTTTAAATAGCAAGTAGTTAAGACCTTATCTTATTAGATCGATACATATAAAGGACCAGATACTATACCATTTAATTCAATAAACACTTTGCCATTGATTTTCAACCACACAAAACAGGACTTCAACATGAGAATATTGCTGATTTCTCATTTCAATTTTATTGAATGATTAAAAACAGAAAAACTGAACTGAAGGAGAAACAACTGAAAGTATATTGTCCTGTTTCACGTAAAGAAGCAATTGAACTGGGTAAAAGAGAATCCAGATAATCTGAACACTAAAAATGTGTTAGTATTAATCTTTGTTAGCAAATGACCATTAGATAAAGTTGTTGGTTGGAAGAACAAAAGCAGAATAGCTGAGCTCTGCATAAAGGCTTCCTTTAGAAAACTCTTTAACCAACAGCTCTATTTTCAGCACATATTTAATTCTCTTGAGTTCGGTGGCTTAAATCTTCCCCTCAGTAAGGAAAAAATTTTGCGTTAGGACCTGCCTTAATTAAATGAATAGTTCAGGCTTAGGCCGAAGCCCGTGACAGACAATGCAACTGTTTTCCAGCAGAATCAGCACATTTTGGACAAGACAGATAGAGCTAATCTGCATATTTATTTTTCAGGGGTGTTTCACTCTAAACACAGAGACATAGGAAGGAAGCAGCTATATTACAAACTAGAATATCTAACGTACATAAACAATAGAAACAGATAATGCATAGAATGGATAATGGTGGAATGCATATGTCACACATCAGAATAAAAATACTGTGCCTGTAATATGTTTTAATGTTTAATACAACAGGTCATTTGTTGAGAGAAAAGGGAAGTTGAAGGAAAAATTAACAACCTAAGGCATCTCTCACGTAGCTTTTGGACTGAATCTGTTACCTGTTTTGTCAACCATAAACCACAGTACTTTTCAGTGGCCAGGCACACTGGGTGAAACTTAAAAGTTTTGAAGAACTGCAGCTGTTAAAAGACATATGCAAAGGTCAGGAGTTTGCAAGACATTTTCTATCATTCATTTATTATTTTAAGGCTTGGTCTGCTCTTGGAACTGCTTCCTGTTGCCTGGTTTGTGTCTTAGCAGAGCTTCATATACTTTTTTCAAAAGTAAATCCAAGAATTCTTAAGAAACAGTTAAAGGTGTTAGCAAATAAGTGGGAATTTCTGGAGGCTGTTGTATTTGAAAGCATCAAATTAAAAGGTTAGATGGCCTGTTAACTGGAAACTGCACATAGCCAGGCCTGAAGCAGCCCAGCTAGTTATGAGTGTTATCTTGCAGAACTACAGAGAAGTTACTGAACCTACTGTTTCATAGCAAGCAGGAAGGAAAATGATCTGCTTATGCCGTTCAGTGGTTCCAACGTGCCTGAGCTGTTAGGAATTACTCACGCAGGTACAGTTTGCAAGTGATAGGTCTGATGTGGTATTTAAGACATGTCCCTGGCCCTCTAGCTGTGCACATGGAAGTGATAATTTACAGAGGTTTCTTCTTAAACCACCTGTCTGGCAACATTTAGTGTGATGCTGAAAGACAATACATGTACATCTATGCAACCAAAAGTTTTATGTATTGTTTCAGGGCAGATATCTCGGCTCTTGAGTTACACCTTTATTTGACTGAGTACCTAATAGTAATTTTGTGTTCTGTTGAGTTATACTGTGTACAGTTAGGGCTATGTTAACAAAGTGTATTTTTAATCCCATAAAAGAACCCAATTGTTCCTAGTGGATGATATTTTTTACAAAATGTAAATTCATCAGATGCTGTTGTATATAGCACAGATTTCTCCTAGACCATTTAAATAAAACCAAAATGCTAGACATTAGGCAATTTTCTATCATACTCCAGAGGTTTTGAAAGTTTTGTTGGTTTTGGGTTTTTATTTTGGTTTTGTTTTTGTTTTTTTAATACACTTTTGTAAAACCTTTATGAGAATCACCTCTGCATAATTCTGCAGTATATTAATTCTAGGACCAATTTCCACCTTTTCCCAAAGGACCAGAGGTGGATTGCTTGCCCTTCAAAGTACTGAAGAACAAGAGGGGAAAAAAAAAAAAAAAAGCCTTGTTATAAACAGAAAAGTCACATGAATATGTTGAAAAACCACCCTACTTTCCACTGAAATGTGTGTTAAACACAGGAAATCTCCAATAGTAAACCAGTGCATGAGGAAAAATATTTAGCAACAACATCAGCTGAAAGAATTGTCAGGACAATTCAGGTGCTCCACAGTGACAGATGTAAAAAAAACAACCAACCAACCAACCAAACAAACAAATCAAAAAATCAAAACATCTTGTAATTATAAAATAGAATTGGAGGAAAGAAGGAAAGAAAAAGAAAATAAAAAATAGAATTATAAATCAATCTAATGTAAGCAGGAGAAGAGGGAATAGCAGCTGCAGTAATGCCTCAGTGACAGACAGATGTGTGGTAGAGCTGTTTTA
Organism: Pterocles gutturalis; assembly: GCF_000699245.1. Classification (NCBI taxonomy): domain Eukaryota; kingdom Metazoa; phylum Chordata; class Aves; order Pterocliformes; family Pteroclidae; genus Pterocles; species Pterocles gutturalis. Next base: position 21,313 of record NW_010102981.1, on the reverse strand, counting down.
TGCCTCTGAGGCCACCTTGCAAGGTAAAAAATGTTCCCACACTAAACATTTCATCAAGAGGGATAACAGATGGCTTCTTTCTTACCCTGCTCAGAATACTGTAATTTGCTTGGTGCAAGGATCACTGAAGACATATTACTACCGGGTTCCTGTAGGTTGCTTCCGAGACAGCTGTTGCTGTTTTCATAAGAGAAGAAAATGGCCCTGCTGGTGGATTGTCAATCATCTTGGGGCACAGGGCCTCAAAGACAGAGAGTCAGGGTCATACATTTTGAACCACAGTCACAGTATGAGTGACCACTGCTCTGTTCCTGTTTGGATGCACTGATCTTACTCGGGACAGATTTATCAGATATATTGCCTGCCAGATCCTCTCCATCCATATATGACTTCGGGTGCCTCACACATGCACTGATACATGATGTGCTACCCTCCCCAATGATGACAGATATAAACAGAAGCACCAAAATAGTTTTTCTTCCTTCCTCTGATGATGGGGATCTACCTCTGCATTTAGTATTAATCAGAGGGAGCATAAGTCAGGCAGTGGCTACAGAAACTACCTTGAGCTCTTAAACTGGATATATTGTGTAACAATTCAGATGGCGGGGGAGAAATAAAACATTGAACAGATAGCTTTGTCTGGCGTGTCATGTACACACTAGCTTCTAGCATCATTCTCCCCATTTTTTTTTTCTGTTTCACTTGTCTCTTTAGGAGTGGACTCACCTACAAACGTGCAGCAGGGAATTAGAGCCTCTTCTCCCACTATTATCTTAAAATTCAATCTAGTAATGCTACATACAGCCAGGATATTGTCTTACAGGCCAAAAAAAAAGGGGGTATGCTCTGGGAAATCATAGGATAAGAGAGTTATTCATGGACAGGTAATGCAGGTGAGGAATGTTGTTTTATGTGGAGGGTTTGGGTGGCTTTAGTTTGTTTTCTTTTTTTTTTTTTTTTAATTTTAAAAAATATTGGGTTTAGATAACGCCTTTGACCCTATTTTCTCCCCTGTAAGCATTTTGTTTTCAGAACCCAATCCCCAAAAATTAACTAAAAAATGAAGATTTCCTTTTTCTTCTTCCCTTACCTTAGTTAAATTTAAACGAAAAACAAAACCAAGAAAACCAGATCTCATACACTTGACTAACTAAATCATATTCAGGAAAAAAAAAATAAATTACTTAGAAAAAAATGAAGTTTCAAGTAGCTTAGAGTGGGAGTTGATCTCCTGACCATGCTGAGCTGCCTAGCTCAAATGCTGATGTTTATGTACTACAGATCTAAAGTTAATTGTGATGAATCCCATTGTGGGTACTTGGTAGCATAAGAGGTTTTAATGAGGGCACGGCTTATGGAGAATTATCTGCTTGATTTCCTAAGTAGAAAGAGTACGAAGCAAATTTGGATGAACAGGGAGAGAGAAAACTAAGGAGTAGTTTTTCTGGTGCATTTCTAGTAATACACGGAAGACTGGAGCTCATTGCAACAACTTTTTGAAGACATTTTTCCCACATTATTTTTCATTTACTACATACTGTGAATTGCAGAGTGATAACATATAGCACCATCGGCATATACAAGCAAGATTAATCCTATGTATGAGGCATTTACGTTGGGGCACAGAAATCTTAACTTTAAGTCAGCAACAGAAGAAGATGGATTAAATTTCCCCTCTGAAAGGGACTATGATCTCAGCCATCTTCTGGGTATTTCTGCCATTTACTGGAAAGGCAAGTTGGAGTGATTCACCTTCTAATTCAGATATCTATATGGTGTCTAAGTTACACAGATTAATCTTGACAACAGACATTAAAATATTGTGAGAATTCTACTTGTCTGTATCTGCATTTAAAGGCAAGGAGAAAGGTTTCATAATATTGCCTTCTCAACCTTATTCCTCCATAAAGGAGGAGCTAGAATACAGTCCCCAGAGACCATAGCCACCTAAGATGTCCCTTTTGTTCAACCTTCAGGGACAACACCCCTTGACATGACATGACAGGACATTTTAAGGAATGTTAATGAAAGTCCATCCATCTAACTTTACTGTCTTTTCTGGGTTGGTATCAGGAAGACAAAGGTACGATGTCTCATGAAAAATATTTCTGTGGAATCAGCTATAAAATCTAAAACTTTAAAGATACACAAAACTTGCCACATTGTAAGTTACAGCTAATTCATAGAATCACAGCATCAGAGAACCTCTGAGGTTGGGAGGGACCTCTTGAGATCAATAAACCCGACTTCCTGCTCAAGCAGGGTCAGCTAAAGCAGATTGTTCAGGAAAATGTTCAGCTGCGTTTCAAATATCTCCAAGGATGGAGACTCTGCAGGGTCTCCAGGCAACTTATGGACAGTACTGTCACCCTCACAGTGGGGAAAAAAAAGTGTTTTCTTGTGTTCAGATAGAATTTGATGTGGTTTGGGTTTTGTTTTTTTTTTTTTTGGTTTGTTGTGGTTTGTTTTAATTAATTCCTTCTTTTTGAGTCACTTGGTCCCTCCAGGAAAAGTCTGTCTTCCTCATCTTCATTTCCTCCAATCAGGTATTTATACAAAGGGGTAAAACGCTCCTGAGCTTTCTCTTCTCCAGGCTGAACAGTCCCTGTTCCCTCAGCCTTTCCTCATATGAAAGATGTTCCAATCTCTTAATCGTCTTAACTCTAGGGGATTTTGTTATTGGTTTTGGGTTTTGTTTGTTCATTTTCTTTTCTAAGATGCACAATCAATCATGAAACACCATCAGCGAGAAATGATGGTTTCCTCTGGTTCTAGGTAAGGCATGCAACATTTATGTCTGATGGTGTTTTCTTTGCTGCACGGTACCAGTAAGAATTTAGACTTGGCACCTGAGGTGGAAAAAATCTGTATACATTGTTTTCCCATCTGAAACCAAAGGACCAACTTATTTCATAGCTTTTTAAAATTCTTAAAATTCTCCCTCCCTTTTTTTTTTTTTTTTTTTTTTTTTTTTGTTTTTAAACTCTGGAAGTTTGCCTGCTACAGTTTAGCCATGTCTCTGCTCACTTATTTTCTGACCTTCCCAGTTTTCTGTCAGTTTGCCTATGCAAAAGATGCAGTTAGATATGCTCAAAGCTATGACTTTTCAAGAGAATGTTAATTTTCTTTCAGTAAGACCTGGTAACTGACTGAATGTACACATCTCAGTGAAAATGGTTAGCTGGAAAAATTTATCAGCTGAGGAGTGAGAATCTCCATCTGAGAGGGAAAAAACTCTGAACTTTCAGTCCTTTGTGATCATATAATCCACAGTTCTTCATAGTGAAAGGTTTGGGGTTTTTTTAATCTGGTTTGTTGGTTGACCTTTATCTTACGCACTGAGAAAGCAATGCATTTCTGTGTAGTAGAATTTCCATTTCTTAACCCCCCTAGAACATTCATACTAGGTGTTCTATGAATAGATTTTGAGTCAAAACCAAATATATTTAGAATGGCCTCTCCACCCATGAAGTACATTATGCTATTTGTGATTATTCGGGACAGGCATCTTAATTCAGGAAATCATCTTGGTTTTGAATTACCAGGTACATATAGTTCTCATAGTTTTAATCATGTACAGATTTTATAATATACCTGTGCACTTTTATGAATAAATTCTTGTTAGATACAAAGAACACCTGTAGTCTTTAATGCATGAATGCTCATAGTGCTGGATGCATACCTTATGGAAAACTCAGATTAAGTTAATTATTTAATTAAATTAGTTAACTTAATGAGTAAATATTAATTATCATTAATTCATTTACTCTGAGAGTAACCATATCTATGCAGAACCACCTTAAAAGAAAACTAATTCTTTGGAGAAAAAAAAGTAAATTATGCTTTTGCTAATAGAGTTTGCCATATTGTCTCAAGCTAGGCTAAATTGCAGCAAGAGAGTAAGCTCAAGAGTAAATATGATTGGTGGTTTATTTTATTAGTGTTCAAAGATTATCATGTTAGGTGGAGAATATTTGGTAGGGAAAATTGATCCTGTTAATTTATCTTTGTTTATAAAACAGTGGAGACAATATTTAGACCATATATTAACATACCATCCGTAATATGGAAGAACCAGCTGCTCCTGCTGTGCTTTTAACTGTGATTGCTTGTTCTTAAAGTTTCTTATGCATTTTCAGTTTTATGGAAGGTGAAAATTAGACTTCAACTATAAGTTCATTCTGGATTGTCTTTATTTTCTTTGTTTTAAATTTAAAGCATTTTTTTCCCCCTTTAAAAATGTATATTGCTTTCTTAATTTTGCTGTGCCATCTGTGTCACTGCACGTTGCTCTCCTAATTTGTATTCTTCAGGGATGGATCCTGGGCCCTGCTGAAGCTGGTGGTCATTTGGCAAATCTCATACTGTGGGTCGCTTAGCACCCTTAGAGTACAAGGGATATCTCCTGCAGAAATAGGCATAAATACACTTAGAAGGCAAGGTCAGTTGCATCGACATACCTACTCCAAAATCGTAACGGCAAGGCTGCGGACAGCTGAGCAAAGCAGTCCAAATTTTCCAGTCCAGCACAATACACTAAGCGGCACCATTTGTCTTTTCATCAACGCTGCAATCTAATGCAAAACACAGTGAACCACGTACTCATATTGACAGGCCAGCACCTCTGACTACAGCTATTTGGGAGATGAATGTGTTTGAACATTCCCACATTTACTTCTGTGAGTTTTAATCTAGGAGCAGCATTGTTACACTTGGCAGGTAAGCACAGCTGGGGATCATCTGGAAAAATAAAATTAAAAAAAAAAAAAAAAAAGCAAAAAAGGTTAAACGAGTGATAATGCATACCTTTCACTGGACAACTGCAAACCCTTTAGCTTGAACTCAACTACGCAAAGGGGTGATTCAGATGAGACCAGGAAAGCCTGTGGCAGACAGCAGGGATGGGATAGTTTTTAATGGACATGGAATGTGTCTGATCTGTCGGACACTGACACAGCTCGAGAGGTTCCTTGTTCCCCAGGCTGTGCAAATGACACAACATCTGGTTTGTGTGGCAAAAGGCAACATAGGGTTCAAAACCTCTAATGAGACTGAAAGAAGGAGCATGTGGGAAGAAGATGATGGGAACACCTTTAACATATTAGAAAGAGGTTTGGTTTGGTTTTGTTTTGTTTTGTTTTGTTTTGTTTTGTTTTGTTTTGTTTTGTTTTAATTAAAATAGCCCTAGTAAAGAGTAAAAGTATATTGAAGATTGGACAACTCTCTAAGTTAATGGAAGGTAGTTTTTCAGTCATACCACTAATAAATGAGCAGATTATCTCATATGGTAGAACCTACTTGTTAAAGCTAATAGGAAAAAAAAATGTCCACTCTGCCATTTGCAAATTGCTGTATCAAATCAGCAAAACACTGCTTTGTTTTCCATCGGCTCGAACCTGCAATTGAAAGTGGATGTAAAAGTCCACCCCAGCACTGAAACTCCTCTTGACATGCTGCAGAGCCAGTGGAATTGTCCTTGGACACATTACATCCTGAGCTTCAGTGCTTGCAGCACTGCAGGCACATTGATAAGACAGGAAAAAGAGGAAGAAAATTAGAGTTCATAATGACATGGAAATAAAATTAAACAAATTAACTTTTTAATAGATTTTTCTGCCTATAAGCACAATTTTTATCTCAAGAGAAAAAGTAAATTCAATTTACCTTAGACAGACTTTTAGCTGTTCTGAGTGTTCAGAGTGATTGCTTAAAGAGCCCTGTGTTGTCCATTTGTGCACAAATACACTTGAGTTGATTTTAATTAAAAAACACCTTTAATAACTGTTTTATGCTGTTGAAAAAATTATTTTTTTTCAGTAGGATATTCATATATTACATTTACTGCTTTATTAAAATGAGTATATCAAGCCTGGAACTACCTTTGCCCAATTCTCCAAGATCTTTTAGGGTCAGATCTTCTGATTACTCAGGTTGCTAAATCCATTTAATTTTATGGTACTATTTGTGAGAAGTTCAGAATATGCAACCGGTTTCTCAACTATTTGATATACAGCAATTTTCGTAGACATGAAAGTGTTAGTCACATAGCTACAATAACCAACACAATAGTATTTGAGCATTAAGACTATCTCTCAGCACTGAATATGAGCACTTCTCTAAAGTATCTACTTTTATTTCTTTTATACAGAAGAAAAATTAGTGGGATGATGGATTTATTCAGAGAAAGATCAGCTGAGAAACTGAAGCCAGTGATCCAGAGAAACAAGAGGGCTGACAGGGTGAGAGGGGGGAGAGGCAGTCCTGTAAGAAAGGCTGAACTCCTGCTCTTCGTGTCTCATCCCCCAGGATCTCATTACTTCCCACCTTCATCACCTTCAAGCCCATGTTCTGCTCTGAGCCCAGCTCTCAGCATAGCGCTGCTCCCCTCCACAGGACAGACGCGTTCCCCTCAGCAGCACTGCGGGTTTGCAGGGTTCAGAGCAGAAAAGAGATGGAGTATCAGCTCTCCAGTGTGGCTGAAAGAAGCAAAATGACTAAACTTGGTGCTCTTGCTGCAGAGGAGAGTGGCAAAGGAGGGGGGAGGTAGGGGATGGAAACAAGAGACCCCTTTATTGCGAGATAAATTACACCCATTGACTTAACAGGCAGAGGACTGTTATTTCCAAGAGACCTCAGTGCAAGTAGAAATCTGGGGAATCTTACAGCATGTTTTATTTTGTAGAAGTTTAGTTGACACCAGCTGATGTTTTTAAAGCAGGAACTCCTGACAAGTCCTGAAACAATTCTTCCTCTCCCTAAGGAGTGGAGAGGAAGATGTGGATTTCAGGGCTTCATATCTGATCTGGCTGAAAATTTCTCCCACCATGCCTAAGAGAATGCAACATTGCTCTAAAGGCTTGACTCCTGTGGCTATTAATAAAATATATTAAATCATCATGAGGGTAAGTTGATGCACAAACCCGGTAAAGGAAAGTCTTTTGGTCACTAAACATTTGCCAGGACCTTGTACAGCCCAAAATAAAATCTTTAAAGTAATACGGTGTATAAAGCATGATGGAAATCTCCTTGGCTCCTGACTAGTTGCTATCACTAGGCAATTTTCTGAATTGCTGTATAGTTTTCACTCTGATTAGAAACATAGAATGATTTGGGCTGGAAAGGACTTTAAATATCATGGAGTTCCTACCCCCCTGCCATGGGCAGGGACACCTCCCACTAGCCCAGGTTGCTCAAAGCCTCATCCAGCCTGGCCTTGAACACCTCCAGGGATGGGACATCCACAACTTCCCTGGGCAACCTGTGCCAGTGTTTCACCACCCACACAGGAAAAAAATTCTTTCTAATATCTAATCTAAATCTACTCTCTTTCAGCTTAAAACCATTACCCCTCATCCTATCACTACACTCCTGATTTAACAGCAAATTTCTGCCAGGCTCTTCCTCGGTGAATGGATCTGTTGGGTAGGAAGGGTGTTTGCTCCCTTCAGAATCAGTGCAGCCCTGATTATGAGTGTTGATGACATACTTAATCTGGTTCTGATTTTCTGGATAATTTTATAAAGCTGAAATTATTCTTGTGATATTAACATGGTGATTACAGATTCCCACCTAATTAAGGCTGTGTGTTTGTGATATGGAAGGGATAGGGACAATTCTGTTGAAATAATTCAGCTGAGCTTTCAATATGCTGAGCCTTAATCAAAGTTAATCAAATATCAAGGTTTTATTATCCTAAAAATCTTGATCATTGAGACTTTTTCACTGTATCTTTCTCAAAGGTATGTTGTATTTTTTTTTCTACTATACTATATTACCACATAGTATTTCCAAAACAGGAATTCTCTTGGGCTCCTTTGTCCTTTAGTTCTGTGTCACAGCAGAGAGCTGTTATTTTTCTTCTCAAAAAAGAAAGAAAAAAAATTACAGGTCTTCATGGCATATCTGAGCTGAGTGTTGATTTCTGAAGCTTCTGCCAGAAGATGTTTAATAATACTGTCACTCCGAGACACTCCATGCCCTGACAAGTTCTGACAAGGTGCAAAATATGGGACAGGTGTGAATTTACCATCTGCACTGGCCCTACAACACTGAGCCAGTGTCACCAGGAATTAAACTAAAGCAAAGACCTCGGTAGTGAAAGTCACAGCATACCTTGTTCTTGAAGCTATTTCCATACTTGGAAGCATAACAGTCATAGAGCATTTGTAGAAGAGTGTATAAACTTGTTTCCTTATCTTTATAAATACTATGTATCTAGATCAGAAATAAAAGCTTGATGTTTGTTTGTAGATATATAGTGTAGACATTTGATAATACATATCCACATCACTGTGTGTTATCCTAGAAGACAGAAGATGAACTTTCTCGTTTTAGCATTGCCAGCTTCCAGCATAATGTCAGTTAAACCTGAGTCAGCTATGTTATGGTGGAAAGGAACTTTTAAAAATTAATCTATTCTTGCTCAAAGGAATTAAGTGGCTAGAAAAATAGTCTGAGAGTCTGAATATTTGAGTTTCCTTCTGGAGTTGCTAATAACTCACCTTAGTAGATGTTGGTGAGCTAGAGACAAATTCCTTGAGCTGCCTCATTTTAGGTTGCTATTCTTAAAAAGAATTCCTTGGCCTCAGGAAAATAATACAGAGCACCTAAGCTAGGCACATACAGCCAAGACCTGTACATTCCATAATGCCAAATACTTATCATTATAACCTATAATAGATCATTTTGAACAGTGAATCTAGAGAAGTGAATAATTTCACATCATTAAAGGAGTAACTTAGTGCCAGGGAATGGGAAAGTTTTTGGCAGACAGGAAAACATCTCACCAAAGAACTAATTCAGGAGGGCTATGTGTCTATTCACTGGGAATAGAGACCTCCATGTCTTCCCTGGGCAGGTGACACTTCCCAACAGAGGTAAATATAAGACTTTTTTACACTAGAGTAGTAAATCAGTGGCCCAAAAAAAGGGAAGCAAACCCTGAAAGATGAGGCACTCCTGAACATCAGGAGACTTGCAACGTAAAGCTCCTCTAAGTTGCTGTATATTTTCCTGGCCATACAGTAGTTTAAAGTTGGAGAAGGTGGTATAGGGAGAGCAGTTCCTGTTGTTAAAGTTAAAGCTAAACTCTTGCACAAGTACCTATTTAGGGCCTAGAATTTCAAGTCTGGAAGAGTTTCATCTTATCATCTTCCCTTACTTGGAGACTGGTTCTGATGAATTGAATGTTCCCAGGCTCATCTTAACTTTTGTGGGTAATTCACTGTCCTGGAAATATAATACAATCACAGAACAATTTAGATGGGAAGGGGCCCTCAAGATGTCATCTGGTTCAACCCTCCACTCAGAATGGATGGATTCTGCATTAGATCTGGCTGTTCAGGTACTTGTTCAATAATCTTTTAAATATCTCCAAAGATAGTTATTCTAGAGCCTCTTTGAGCAACCTATACCCATGTTTGATCCAAGGGAATAATAACATGGACTAGTACATGGACTAATCATGCTATTAAGTCTTTTATGGATTTTCTATGGGAAAGTGTCACCTTGAAAAATTAATGATCACAATACTTTCCAAAGCAAGCAGATAATGTCAAGAGGCAATAAAAACAGTCAGATCCAGGAAAAAAACAACAAAACCAACAACAAAACCAATACCCTCCCGATGGGAAAAAAAAGAAAAAAAAAAAAAAAAAGGGAGAAAAGAAAAAATACCAATGGGTGAGATGATAGGGGACATTTCATGATGGTCCTTTGCAGTCATTTTTCCAGTGTCTGGCCAGTTATCCACTCATTTTCTGCTGCGGGAAAGGCAGTGAGTTCCTTCCAGATGTTTTAACTTCAGAGTAGTTCAGACTTCTGTAAGACCTCTGCTTCAAGGTACTTTTTCCTATTGCATTTACTCATAAGGTTAGTAAGATAAAAAATAAAATGCCAAACCACTTGCAGGCAGATAAACAACTGGTACACAAGAGTTCAAATTTGTGGTGCATCAGTGACCTCAGCTTTGCATCTGCACACTGACAATTCTTCAAACATTTGCCTTGTTGGTAGTTCACACAGGAAGTTTTCCAAGTCAGTGAGTCACAGCATCACACATCAGTACCTGAATGAAAATAACTTGGGAACATGAGTCTAGCGTAATAGTGCAGAATGTCATCACTTTCAGAGGAAGACCATCATGAAGAAAATTACATGTTCCCTAGCAGTTCCTTGATGCCAGTTGCGACACTTAAAATAGCTGTTAACTCGCATGTGCAAAATGAACTTTTCCATAGTTTCCATTTCCACAAATATAGTATCTGTATTCCATCTTCCTGTACAGTTTTTATCATTTTATATCACAGGATAATTCCACTATATCGAATACTAGAAGGAATCCAACAGCTCCATATTAAGGTTGCAGAAGGATTTGGAATGATATGTGGACCAATAATTTTCTGTTTCTCTTTGTAACAATTGAATTGATGCTCAGTTTTAACAAGCCAGTTCTGCACAGGCCAGTGTGGTAACAGCCAAAATAAAGAAATACAAACATAAATACATGATTATTTGCTGATTTATTTTAAGAACGTACTGTGTAAATCTCTATTTTACAATGAAAAGGTTGATAAAATAGTTCCAAGCAAATATGGTTATATCTCTTTGACCTATATCTGACAGATAAAATGTATAAGCTTTAGTGCCTTTTTCAGCCCACATTGTTTATTATTTTCTTAAAACATAAATGTGACCTACAGTATTTTCTTCAGTGATGGCTTCATAGAGTAAGAGGGCTTTAATTTTAGCTTTGGCATGAAAAGTGATAGAACATCCATTAGCTGGAGAGAGGAACTGAGCCAATGTTTGAATGTGTTTGATCTTTTTAATATGCTACAAGTGTCCCCATAGATTTCTGGTCAAAAATCAAGGCATAGATAGGGAATTTACTTATCTGGCTGTTATCCAAGAACTGCTCTTCTGGTTGAACTATTGTGATGATTAGTTGACTAAAGTCATCCATCTGAATCCATTTCTAATTCCTGTTGCCTTCTAGCTGTGAAAAAAAGAAATCTCTAGTATCAGACTGAGGCTGCACATAAATGACATTCCAAGGCTCTTTGTCTGTATTTTTCTTCCATTTGTACTTAATGCAAACAGAAAAAGCAAACAAACAAACAAGCAAACAAACAAAAAAACCCCACAAAACAAAACAAAACAAAACAAATACTCTGATATTCAGGTGTGCTTCCTGCTTAACTCCTTAAGCAGATATTGTGAAAGAATTTTCTTTGATACCAACTACACACAGTCCTCATTTTTGAGCTTCTATAATAAGTCATGCAGGAAACCAGTGCAGAGCTGGACTTTCATACAGCATGATGAAATTTTTGAAGCTTATAAAGCTACCAGGCTGATCAATAACACAAAGGACACTGAAGAGCGGCGTCTAGAGAGGCTCTACATGTTTTGTTTGTCTCAGCTATTGAAAAATCTGGTACAGTACTGGACTGATAGAGAATCTGTATCTCATAGCCCATGGGGTGGAATCTGCATCACCTAGCCTTAGCCATGGAAACATTAGGAATATAGTTTAAGATATTCATCCAAGCTGCTTTGATGAGAAACAGTTATTACCAAAAGCCACAAACCAAAACCCACAATATCCAAGATAATTGGGACAAATTACCCTCCAGAGGAGTATATTTCTCTGCACAAGCATTAGAGGGAGTGTAAAGACTAGCCTAGACTAGACATTTAAGTTTTAGAAATGTTATCTTATGCCAGATGAATCTTAACCTAAAGCTAAAATGAACAAAAAAACCCCAGAGTTTGAACATATTGAACATATCACTATTCCTAAAACATTTTATTTGATTTTAGAATAGATCAGTAAAAATTTTACTCTTCCAAAAAGAATAGAAAATACGGCCAATTTAGGTTTACTGAAATGAAAAGAATAGTACAAATATCAAACTAACATCAGTATAGTTACTTTCATCACCAGAAAAACTGTCTCATTTTAAAGGTGAACAATGTAAATTGATTTAGAAAAGCCAATGAATGTAAGACTAGGTAGTATAAATAAGCGTTATTAACAGTTGATGAAGGTGTATTCCTTCGTATCTCTTGAAGATGAAGAGGTGTTCTAGACATTTAACTTGAATGCTGATTCAATCGGTAATTATTTCCAAATATTTTTATTAAGTTGTGGGCAGTGGAGGGAAAATGTAAACACCTCCTCCCCCCCCAAAAAACCCATCTAACCCAAACCACAAACAAAAAAATTTGAAGGGCTTTAGGAAGTCTGTGTCTGACCTCTCAGAATAATTTTTAAAGCATGTAATGAGTTAAATAATTGGACATTCTTTCCTATCCTACGGCAAAAATGCCTCTTGATGCAATTAAATGGCTCAAGATTCAGAACCCGGACCTACCAGTCTCTTCAGCTTGTGACAGCCAGTCATGTGTGAGAAAGGTCAGTCATGTAAAAGAAATTAAATGAGTTCTGCAAGGACTTAACTGGAATTGATGCAAAGCTCTCCAAACAGCAAAGGTGATGAAAAGTTCAATCAAAGTCAGATGCAAGGAAAGAAGCTCATTAATATCCACATCACTGGGTCACAAACACCCTGATCATCTGTATGGCAGGATTGTGTACTTACTTACTGATATGATCAAAAGCTATATTCATGAGAGAACAATGTACTCCACCCCTCCTCGGCACTATATGCTTCATATCCTGCTGGTAATCCTAAAAAGAATACGAATATCTTCATATCTGCATAAGGATTTTCTGAAAGGGGGAAAGACATTTATATAAAGTCAAATAAATAGTTCGCTACACACAGAATTAATTGCAGCTATTATGATTTCAGTGTTCAAAATAAAACAAAACCTACTTGATGACCTTTCCAAATCTTTGCTAAAATGAAAGAAAACTTCTGGCGTTAGAAAGACATTTTAATATTAAGGATATTAACGGTCACTCACTGATCTGAAAATGCATTTCAATAACATTGTCTTCTTGTATAATAAATATATGTACTGAGTACAATAAAGGCTCGCACTTTAAGTACTCAGAACCACAGATAGCCAAACTCATTCAAATAATTAGATAGGAGATCTCTTCTTAGCAATTTTTAACAAACTTGCTAGTAAAAATCTAGGAGTTCTTTCTATACTGCTTTAATACTTTTGGCTAAGACCTATTTCTATTTTAATGACTTCTTTAAAAATAGGTGTATTTATGTTCGTTATTCACCTTTCTGAATATTTCCACTTTGTAGCCATAGTTAGTTGAATCAGAACACACGGGGGTGCAATCTTCTAAAACCAAAGAAGGCAGTTAATACTGACCGGTGTATGACTTGCTAGTGTTAAGGATTTAATTTGAACATCCTAGTTAAGAAACCTATGTAAATCTGGTAGCTGAAGGATGAGCACCTCTGGCAACACCCCAGATTACACTGCTCAGAGCCCTAAGGGTATGAGTAGATAAGTCCTTACTTCCCAGCGCAGCTAAAGAGCTGTGCAGTGCTTCCCCAGAGCTGCAGGAGGAGAGACATCCCTGCTGGTGAGCCATGAGGTACCCCAGGGTGCCAGACAGAGATGCAGTCACCACATTGTTAGAGACATGTTCCTACTGATCAAGATACTCAGATCAAGTAATGTTGGTTTACACAGTGAAGGAGTGACTCATTACCATGGAATGCACAAAAAAACCCCAAAAACCAAAAAACCCAAAAACCCCCAACAAACCATCAAAACAAACCCAACAGAAAACCAAAACCAAAACCATAAAAAATTCTCATCTCACTTTTGGGATTTTATTAAATTCAATAGAGTTTTACTCCATGAGGAGTAAGATCAAAATCACTTCCCAGGATCCAAAATGACTGAAGAATTGTACAGCTGATACTTCTTTTTTTTGTGAAAGATAGTGACTTGAAGGATCTGGGAAGATACAAACACTCCTCTTGTCTGGTGCTTAATGCAGTGCAATGTGAGAAATGTGAGGGGTTTTTTTGCTTCATTTTTACCCATTTTGTCACAAGTGCAGAGGAGGCTTCGTGAAATATTTACCTTCTATGGAAAATAATGATACAAAGGAAGCAGCCTGTGAAGAATCAGATATAGAATCATTCCTAAATTATGGGTCCTTTTCATTCAGGTATGAATACAGGGGTCAGGAATAGCTTCTCATGTCCTAGTGACATTGACATGGTGCTGAGTACAGAAGCTGTCTCAGGAGGGCTTCATTTCTTTATATGGTGCTGAAGTCAGTTGAAAAAAATATATTTTCAAGAGATTTATTTTTTCTTCTGCATTTGTTTCATTATTATTGTTACTTTCTGTAAGGTTCTGCTTGACTTCCTCTCAACATCTCTTCTCTACATACAGCTTGATTAGAAGACAAGAACATGTAATTATTTGATCACTTTTCATTTCGGTTGATTGAAAGAAAAAGGAAACATTTGCTTGGGTCAAAGGTTATTAGAATGCATAATTAATTGTCCAATGTAATCTTAAGCAACAACTTTCTAATTTCAGCTTCTTTGCATTTATCAAGGGAAAGGCAGGGTTAAATAGAGGTATTTAATCAACTATGCATGAATTGCTAGAAATGGATTTCTGTAAGGGAGCCTTCAACCAGTTATTAGGAAAGGTGCTGAAGTGAAACAACCCTCCTCTAAGAGTGGTGGATTACACTGGTTTCCAGAGAATGAACTTAAGTGTTATCGAGCAAAATATTTCAGTCACTTGTTCCATCTCCATCTGCTTAATGAATTGAAGTGTCAAGAAAATTTGAAGAGGCAGCCTAGGAAAACAGAAATGTAATTTAATGCAATATGAGTCATTTGCTGGCCAAATGTACAGTATTGATGGGATTCCAGACAAAGGATACAGATTATGGCTAGTGTTACAGGAAAAGGCATTTAATTTGTCCAGCAAATCATATGTTTAAAGTCAGATTATTTAAAAAAAATCACAGGAAACTAAATTTATCACAGTAAACTAAATCTATCTAGAAGACTTAATTGGCAAAGCAGCATATCTCATTACTTTCAG
Organism: Pterocles gutturalis; assembly: GCF_000699245.1. Taxonomy (NCBI): domain Eukaryota; kingdom Metazoa; phylum Chordata; class Aves; order Pterocliformes; family Pteroclidae; genus Pterocles; species Pterocles gutturalis. Next base: position 6,298 of record NW_010102981.1, on the reverse strand, counting down.
AAATGTAACTTTAAGGCATCTCTGCATCTTTAATGTAGTCAAGAAAACATATCCTGCACAACTTTCCTAAAAATCACATAAAATCTGAGTCTATCTGATAAAGATGTACAAGCTGCTTAAGCTCTGCTGTCAGTTCGTGTTATTTGTCTCTTTGCTTTGAGTCTCTCTATAGTTCTGGATGCAATAATTCAATTTACTGAATCCCCCAGACACCATTAAGTGGAAACCTTTCCTCTTCTTGATTTCCCTGATGTAGATAATATGTTATATGCAACACATACTGGTTAGTTTTTCCCTTTCTCCTCTTCATAAAACAATATAATGTGTAAGTGTGAATTGGTTATCCTTTACCTGTAAATTAAACAAATGTTGCCCCACTTCTGGTACAGTGTTCAACTGCAAGAATGCAGAGCAAAAAGATGTGTCTCTAAAAGAAAATCTGATGGGGGTGGGTTACACATATGATAATCCAACATGTCCTGTGACACAGCTTTGGCCTGTGACAACGAATCTTCTCCCACAACACCCAGATCTGCTTCCTGGGGCAGCACAAGCCAACACAACACAAAACTGCACAAACTATCTCTGTGCCACACAAAATGCATGGACAAGACCATGTGTTTTAGGGAGAAAGAGTTCCTCTCTAGGAATAAGAAATGTGCTACGCCATTTGCCCTCTCTGCCAAAGGCTCCTTATTCGCCAACATAGGTATGAAGAAATAGCAATCTGTTTGGGCCGCTGAATATAGCATAAGTACCACTATTTTGCGTGTCTGTGTAGATGACTTTGTGATTAATTGTCACATGCTGTAATCTCTCCCTTTCATCCTTTACTTCTCTTATCAATACAAAGATAAGCAACATTAATCAGATCCTTGACTGACAGAGATGGAATACTATAACTGAATGGGCATGAAACAGCATAAAATGTAGGCATGAGTGATACTTTGCCACAAAAGACAAGGCCTCTAAGGTGCAGGATTTGTGGAGAGAGAAAAAAGAAAAGGAAATGGAAAAGGTGACTGAAACCTATATCAGTCTGGTTCTTTCATGATAAGGCAATTTAAATATGCAGTTGCAGTTGGACTAGATGATCATTGTAGGTCCCTTCCAACTGAACTATTCTATTCTATTCTTGATATGGTCAATTGGATGTTAATAATAGTGTAATTTGGAAACTAAAGCACAAGGAGATGCTGAGCACAAAGGTGGGAGCTAAAGGCTGAAGAACAACTGAGCAAGTTGCAGGGGTTAACTGTCTGGGGCGACAGACGAAATGCTTTGCTTTTTGGAGATTATTGTTTTCCCCAATGACTACTGAGAGGGGTCTCAGCATTTCTGTAAGATGGCATATACCTTTTGACAGTTAAATAAGTAGGGTTAATCAATCACATTCCCAATTCACGCAATGGTGGCTGTACACATGTATTTGGATTTTCATCATTATCAAGCTAGGTTCAGGTTCTAGTAAGATAAGCATTAGCAGCATGTCTTCCTGAAGGGAAATATTAGTTCCCCTACCTATAATCTCTACTAAACTTGGTGGAGCCTACCCATGATACTTGTGTTGGGGAAAAGAGAAACAAGAAAGATTACAGTCTTTTGAGTCAAAGGTCCAAGTTCAGGAAAAAATCCGTAAGTTTTAGAGAGGTCAAGAGACCTTAAAGATCAGAAATCAGGACAAATCAGGCAGCAGATGAAAATAAACAGATCAAGATATAAATATGACCCTTAGGATAAAGATCCCAGTTCCCTCTGTACATTCCGTGAAGGTTAGAAGGTTTTCTAAGTAGTTTCTAGACTATTGAAGAGTTTCTAGATACTCCTCAAATCACTTAATTAAGTCATTTTTTTGTGTGCATTCTTAGCTATACCTTTGGAGAAGCAGTGACACTGAGAACTCATGGTTACTGCAGTGTACAGCGTGCCAGGTTAGCTGAGGTCTGAATCTGTCATGTTCTTCCTTGATCTCATACTTCAGATTGGGAAAGCAGTTAAGTACCATTTGCATGAATTTCTAGTGCAGTCAGAACATAAGCAAGCAAATTAACACTAATAACACTTAATTACTTGTTTAAAATTATGAACATGCTTCAATGCTGCTCTAGCTGAAGACAGTCTAGAGCTGGGATCTTAGCTTCTGTCTCTGCCATTCAGCCTGTCTACATCAGTTTACTCATTTGTAAGACAGAACCTTTGCCTATATGCCAGACAGACTCATTTAATTAATATTTTAAGCTGGATAAAAACCATTAAAATGCAAAAATATAAAAATTCTTTTTATGCAATCCTTTGGTTTTCAAATGAACTCTGAAAGAGCATTCCATGTTCAGATAAAATTTGAATGAGCATAATTGTAAAGGGCCACAAAAACCAATATTGCAGAACAATTTCCTTAGCATGATAATACCTAACACAGCTTCTGAAATCTTTCAATTAGCTCTTTCCCATAGAGAATACCTGAAGCTCCATATAATGAATTACATTGTGATTCTGTGACTCATACAATTTAAATCTCAATAGTTTAGTTCCTTTGCAGATATCTGGAGCAAGATTCAAAGGAGGTTGGTTTGTTTCATTCATTGATTTATTGACGGTAAAATCCATTAGAGTTGTAAAGATTTAAAAATCCACCCCCATAATGCAAAATATATCTTTATTTAAAAGTTTCCCGCTTTATAGGACTTAATATGAAATTAAAAACACATATATAAAAAGAAAATAGATGGATTTACATGGTAAGAATTACAAATTCTTTATAGATTCTGTTAAAGCTGTTATCTTATTGGACTGGTAGTTACAACACCAGGATCTCTGTTTGCAGGTAAAAGACATTTCAAATAAGGTAATTTACTAGTGTAGTCAAAGGGAGAAATCTTGCATTTACTCCTATTTTATCCTAGAATATGACTTAGAGAGGGTCATCTTTCCTTACCTTTCTGGAGAAAGCAATTAACCTCTAAATACTAAATACCATATTCTCTGTTATATACTATTTATCATGTAGAGGAAAAAAGGACTCTTAATTACTATTAATTCTTATTTATGAAATCAACATAATTTTCCAGTGGTGTACAATAACTGAATAGGAACTTATGGATGTTTACGTAAACTTCTTTAGGGGGTGATTTTTTTCCATAGCACCATTTCATTTATTTCTTTAACATCCAGTGTTTCTGTAAAATTCCCCACCTCAAATCATCAGGTTCTGGAACATGCCCATTTTTTTGTGTCGAGAGTGCCAGAGAAAAAACAACAGAAAACAAACCAGACTTTTCCTTTCACTGGAAAGGATGCAGTGTCATTATGCGCACTGCACAGAAAAAAGAAGATTCAGTTCGGAATCTACACTGACAGCTGTAAGTGTTCGTGCCTCAAGTTTTTGCAATCTCATTTTGAATATGTCACACCTCTAATCAAGACAATTTAAACCTATGACTTTAGCACAGGATAATTTTTGATTGAACTAAATACACATAACAGTATTAGTAATGACTACATAAAGTGGCTCTTCTGCCCTGCCCCTTGTAGAGGGTTTCTCCCCTACACAACTCTATATATACCTACCTATAAGTGACTTATGGTATAAGCCATTACAGACCTCCACAAGGCCATCCGAGTGGTCAGGGGTCATCACAGTGTTGACTGAGGCTGTGGTTCAGGCTGGAAGAATGCTCCTATTCAGCATCCTCTTCAAGAGACTTAGTGGAAAGAGGCAGGATAGTTAGGTTCTTTTTCATGAAAAAAAAGTGTTTGTCTCCCCATATATAGGTTTTACAAAGTATAAATCTTTGAAAGATGATAGTAGGTGTCAGAGGTGGCAATTTTCCCTTCGGACAATTCTTCATGCATTTGGCAACATTTCAGATGCAGGGCATATCAAACTGAAACTACTCTGGGACCAGGTGTGGACTGTGGAACTTGGGCTGATATATACCTGGTGTGCCATAAGCTGCTCATCCCACCTCATCACTGATGAGGGGAGCTAGCAGACATGTAGTGTTTAGTGTTTGGGATGCCAGCAAAACCAGTGCTTGGTCCTCTTCCCTGGTGGAGGAGTCAACATTGTAAATTCTGTACAAGTACTCATAGTATCTGTAAAACTCAAGCTTATCTCCTTGGTCACATCTTTTGATGTAGTTTTTACCAGATATCCTCCTGCTCAAAACTGGATGTTGGTTTTGATGGTGTGCCCCAATATATTCTTGCAAAAGCAGAAGGCAGGTAAGTCACAGAAGTTTGACTACTAGTCCCAATAAACACTTGGTTTAGTATCTATTTAGATCAATAACTCTGTGTGACCAGATATATTGAGTAAGATACAGAGATTCCAGTAGTTACGTAGCTAAAAGCAGAGTAAATAGCTAAGACAGGATAAAAGACAACCTTTATCTTGTCACTGTTATAGGTAGGTATATATAGAGCTGTGGAGGGCAGAAATTTCTCTAAACCAAATATGTTGCCTAGATTTCACATATTCCCTTTACCCAACTTAGAATAAACTCAGAACCTCATAAAAAATAAAAGTAGCAAATAAGTCCAAACCAAGCTGATATTCAAGACACTTAGATAAGTTAGGGAGCTGAGTAAAACAAAGTTTATGCCACTGTGGATTTTTCATTAAGTGGGCTGCTGGAATTAAGGAACGCCAGGTAATATCTTAATCCATTATAGACTGTAAGATAAAAAGTTTATTCGATGGATAAATGGGAGAAGCCTATTAATTAAAGGGGATATAGAAAAGAAAGAGTTAAACTGGAAAAGCTTTAACCTTCATGGACTTGAGCTTTTGTTACTTTTTCTATGTTAGCGCCTTTTAAGCTCTTTCTTGAAAGGATAATTTTGTTAGAGATCAAAAACTGCTTATGAAGGGCTTTTGGTAGAAAAGGGAGACTAGGAAGACTAGGAAGACAGAATGTGTAAATGAACTATGTCCATGCCTAATATGCATAGTATGGATATGGCTACTTAAGTACATGAATGGTTACTTAACTAGTTATGGTTTTCACAATATTTAATTAATCGTTGCTATAAATACACAAAAGAAATGGTATTTGCCTCAGACCAAGCAGAAGTGTAATCTAAGGCCAGGAATAATGATGTAATCTGATTTAACATTAGCACTGATTTTGGAATTCCACACCACGATACTTCCATGAGGTCTAATAACATAGAAAAAAGGACTTTGCCTTGAAAAAAAGTAGGGTTGAGGTGTGAATTTAAACAGTCTCTTGCTAAACTGATATGGTCATTTACTTGTCACCGCCACCATAATGTGAGTGCTTGTTTCTATTTTGAAGTTTATTGATTTTAACTGTCAGTACCTTGATTTTGTTTTTATGTGCTTCACACTATGGAGTTATAGGACACTGTGGAAGAGATACAGATTCCTAAACACAGATGTCTAGCATTTAGGGTATTCAATGGGACTCCTACCTGCTGCTCCAGACCAGCTCAGGTTTCCTAGAGGCCCTCTGTCATATCTGGCCCAAGGATATCTCAGATATTATAGAGCATCTGCTCTAGGCTTAGGCAACTGAAAAAAATAATTTATTAGGCAGCTGAAGACCATCCTGTTCCTCAGAACCTTTCTGTGCATTTAACTATCTATAACCTCAGTGTTTATAATTGCAGCTAGCTTTTCACCATGCCTGGCCATAAGCTGCTGTTCAACAGTAGATGAACTCATACCTGTCAGAGTCGTTGTCCATTTCCTACAAGGAAAATTCTGCTCTGAACCATAACGACAAGCTTATTGCAAACAGAGTAGAAGAAATCTCATTTCCATTCCAGCAAAAGGAGAAACTAAACCAGTCCTTTTTTTCATAAATAGATTATGAAAAGCAGATGTTCAAGTGACTCCGGATCAAAAAATTTAATTTTATCATTGTGGAAGTGATGATACGAGGAGGTGTCAATATGATGTGGGCTAAATCCATATCAATAGATTAAACAGTGCCAAGAAATGGTCTTGGACATTGGTGCTTGCCTGTTCATACTAGTCCATTGTTCACACTGTCTGTGGCATGACTTTAGTGTCTGCAGGCTGCAACTGTCTCAAACAGCTCAGAGATATGGTTTAGGAGGTAGGGGGGCCAATGACCACTCCCAATAGGCTGCCTAGATTTAGAGATTAGGAGAGCCTAGTAGTAAAGAAATTTCCCTTCTTTCCCATGGGCTTCAGTGTCTGGGACTGTTTCTGGGCATGCTGAATTTACTATCACAATCACTGAGACTCAGATTTCTCTCTAACTCATGTGGGCTTCTGAAGTAGAATCATAGAATCATAGAATCATTA
>NW_010102980.1:147113-199891 GCF_000699245.1 Pterocles gutturalis | reverse complement strand
TCACAAACTCAACCAGGGCATGGTCGCTTACTGGGTGCTGGGATATGTGGATTTAAACTCTTCCTAGCAGAGGAGACATTGGACTCACTGAAAGGCAATGCTCACCCAAGAACATCATGAGATTAATCTCTGTCCAGAAGCAAAAGGAAGAGATAGGACAAACTCATCAGGCCTATCGAGACTGCAATATTTCCAAGCAGTCCTCTTCACTTGCTGACATCCAACACTGAGATGCCTTTGTATCTTAGACTCTTTTAAGTCAGAAAGCACCTGAAAAGGCATTTTAAGAACTGCAGTTCTGAAGTGAGACACCTTGACTGAACCAACATCTTACTATAGGCACAAAAAGTACCTTTTGAATTCAGATCTGTCTCCGTGTTTGGATTGAACTCAAAAATCCACAATGTCTGGGCTTTACATATCTACTGATCTTTTCTTTTCCATACCTGTTCAAGAAAACATCTGAAAGGTGAAAAGCCACAGACATCAGGAAGAGGATGAGCTACAGTGAAGAGAATGAATTGCAGATACAATTTGTCTTGTTTCAGGTTGTTCTGGATAGTATGCTGTGAGGACACAGAAAACAGGTTTTCCAAGACTCCAAAAGCTGCTTTGTATTATGTACCTGTCAAACACAAGGTGAAGTTATCAGTGTTACAGGAATGGTTTTTGAGATTCTGTGGTAACACCTAAAAATGAGAGCTGAATGCACATGTTCTCACCCTATGCACCCGCATGAAAGCTGTCTAAGTGGACGTAATTTTGAGAAATTGAAGCTGGGCTCTGTCTTGATGTAGGATCAAGCATCACTAATTTATGTTCTTTCACATGGTTCCAAATCACAAGAAACATTCTGGGATCCACAATTAACTATGTCTCTCCTGCTGCTTTTCTTTAAAATAAAACAATCCAACTGCATAAAAGGAGTGCAAATGTGGAAGGAGAACCTGCAGCACAACTGTGACCCCTGGATTCATTTGCCAAGACATTTGCTTTTTACAAACCCTCTCATTTTCTTCAAGAGAAACAGAGCAGATTGTGAACAGCACAAGTACATTTTTCTCTTTGTTTGCCATAGTCTCTAAAGGTAGTTATATAAAAAAAGAAAAAAAAAGAAAAAAAAAAAGGGAAAAAAAATAAGTAGTAAGTATTTGCAAGCAGGGATTCCCCTGACTGAATGTAGCTGTATGTTATGTAAGCCTTGTGTATCAAAGCCAGTCATTCAGGTTCCCTAAATAATCAGTGGTGGAGAACAGGCACTGCTAGAGTGTGACTTATCTTTTCCAAAGTTTGTCTCATCTCAAGTAGGCCTCTAAAACTGGCCAGATGACCCTCTCCTGTGACTAGAAAGGGAGCCTATGATGACTAGCTCAAAATATATCAACATAGCAGAGAGCTGGCTAGGGTTCAGTTCACCTTAGCTCTAGGAACTTGATTCAGTTCCCCACACATTGGCCAGATTAGAGGCCCTAAGGTATTCACAGGTACCTACATGGAGCTGGCAGACATGATGCAGGAGGTACAAGTGACCCAAGCTCTGCTGAAGTAGCAGCTGGAAATCAAGCAGGGTACCTAACCTACCTGAAGCAGCATTACACACCCGTGTGCAGGCAAACGACTCAATCCGTGATTCCTCTACCTAAGTATCTACAAGCATGACAGGTGTGTAAGCTTCTGTTAAATATCTAGTTCATAGATCTATAGCCATAAAGGCAAACTTCTGTGATCAATATAGTCAAGATGAACTATTATCCTAGAGAAGACCATTTCTCACTGATGCTGCTTGGGATGGGAATGGTCTGAGAGTGCTACACGCCTACAGTCTTACAGTCCTGCTTCTTTCCCACTTTGGTACCTTCTCCTTTTCAGAGACATGGGCATATCAACAAGAACCAGCAGACTTCTGGAGAACCTGGTATAGAAAAGGTGGGAGGAAAACTCATTCAAAAGGGTGGAGAAAGGGCATGGTGGTACTGGTAGAATAACATTGTTGCACAAGCATGGCTACTGGGATTGAATTTCATGTGAATAAAACATGATCTACAGATGAGCTAGTTTAGGACTGAAGTCCTGGATGCTTTTGCATTCACAGAAAAACTCTGGCACGAGTCTGGATTCCAGGCTTGACACCAACACAAGTGTTCCCCAAGGGCCAGAATCACAGAACCATAAAAGGAAAGGGACCCACAAGGATCATTTAGTTCAAGTCCCTTCTCCTCCAAAAACTGCCTAAAACTAAACCATCTGACCAAGAGAGTTGCCCAGATGCTCCTTGAACTCTTACAGGCTTAGTGCCATGAGTCCTAGCTCTGGCTTTAAATTTTAAGGCAGCAAAGGACCCTGGGGGTAGGGGTTGAGGCATGGAGGCATTGACTAAACCTTTTTAAAGGAACTTTTTGGAGTTCACTAATGAGTTAAGCTACTGCCACAGGTTTAGCCCTAAGAAAGAGAAACAGAGAAAAAGAGAAGAAATATATATGCAACTAAAATTCATGTTTTAACAGTTCTGTTTTGGCCAGACTTCTCTTTTTTATTAAAAGTAGAAAGGGAGAAGACAAGTAAGGATATCCAAAAAATAACAACTTCCAGTGTGAATAGAAATGCTAGTATTTTTGCTTCATATTAGGATAACAAGCGGGATTTGAATACCTAAGAATTATTAGAAACAAACAAATTCTGTGCTAGAGAAGATCTTTGCCTCCTATTCAACACATGGCATAATGAGGCCCTTGCTCACAGAGCCACACTTCCTAAAACTAGATTATTTATAAAATCCCTTACTCCTTCATGTAAGGAAAATTTTAAAGCTTTTCAAGTGGCAGAATTAACAAAGCTATTTGGTAGTGTTTCTCCTCCTAGGAGACTTCTCTTCCCAGCTGTTGCTTCACCGGGCAGCCCAGATGAAAGAACAGCCTAGGACAGGCCAGATGAGGGACTCTGCAGGAGTTGGTAAAAAGATCATTTTCACACCATTCACAAGAACTGGATCTCTTTGCTGCATGGGGAGCTAAAATTAGCTGTCCCTACAAGCCTTTGACTTTTCAAGCATTTCTAACAGCTTACAAACTAGAATCATGCTTTACGGAGCTGCAAGAACCACCCTTACTGAAATTTTACTTGCATTGCTAAAGAAAGAAGTAGAAGAGTGTTAGGATGCTAGCTTTTCCTCCACCTTTTTTTTTTTTTTTTGGTTCGTTTTTTTTTTTTTTTTGGTCCCACTAGCACCTTGAAGTTCCCTCAGAGTAAGGTAAAGCTTTGATTTGTCCAATTCTCCCTGCTTCCCATTGTCCTGACTCACTGTCTCTCCACACAAGTGAGATATTAAAAAATCATGCGGATTTGTTGGAGTGAGTTGCAATCAAACAACCACATTTCAGTTCTTGGCAAAGATGAGCTGAATATCCCATTCAAAGAAGATATTTGCCCATCTTAAAAGAGCCTTAATGAGAAGTTCTACTAATCAGCAGTTAACGAACATTATCATAAATATTTTTAACAAGATGGCATGCATGAAAGTTCATCTGTTCTAGCAGCAGAAGTAAAATCAGATTAAAACCTTAATTAAAATACGAAGAACAGGCTTGTCATGATCTTCAACACAGTGGAAGATTCCTTTTTTGAAAACCAAGCTCTCTCTTACTGTCACATTACACTATGTTGTTAATAACCCCTTTTATTTCTCTGTGCTTAGCAATATATTTAATCTTAGCTGCATATTTTAAATGATTGATGATCCCCTAATTACATTTTATGATATATTGTGCTGTGTGACCTCTAATGAGCAGCAAACATGGCATTACCTCACTACTACTCAACCACAGAAATCAATAACTGACATTTATTCAATGAACTGCAAATTGTGATTCACTAGCTTCTCTTGTGTTGAGTAAATCCAAACTGTAATTAATTTTCATGCATATCACAAATAGCGAATGCATGTATTGGCTAACTTTAAAAGTGATTTGCTCCTTCCCTGGCTAATTACAACACAGCAAAAAGTCTCAAGCCATCATTCAAAGTGCTGAGAAAAATCAATGGCTTGACAGAAGCCATCTCCTTAGATGGGTAGAGCACAGTCATCGTCTACACTTTTGAGATTACTTAAGAGTCATTTTCCTAAGACATGAGGTTGCTCTTGTCTTAGTGAATGAAGGTGGGTGGTATCATCCTCAAATAGTCTTACCTACATATATTTACTTGTGTGCAAGAATGAGAAGGAGACTCCTCGTTAGCTTTCCTACAAGGAAACAAATATCCTACTGTAAGAAATACGTAACTGCCTTTTTCAGAAAACAAACTTTGTCAGGTGTCATCCAGGACTTGTAACAAGAGAGTGAGCTCGCTACTATTTACAACTGATGGTTTTGCTTGTAAGCAATATCAAAGTTGAAAAAACTACTACTTGTCCCTTTCAAAACTCCTTCCTGTGACTTCATTTAGCTTGTGATTTATTTACTGAAAATGTCCACTCAAATCAGAGGTCAGTCCCAGGGGACTTTACAGCTAATGTTCTGTTGGCATACCCATGCAGGAGCAGAGGTGTACAAATCGACCAAACATTGAAGCCAAAGGCTCTGAAATTGATAGCAAAAGATTGTGAGTCACTTTAAGATCAGTGCAGTTCTTTGCACTAAAGCAGAGCATCATTTCAGGGATAGTTGTACAGTTCAGGATCTAAACGTGCAGTCACCGAGAGCCTGTGTCCACCTCAGTAGACTAAAAATATCTGGGACTGATCTCAGGCACTGAGACCAGCTGGTGTGAAAGGGCTGTCATACGCATTGAGTTCAGCTCTCTTGCTCTCCGAAACAGGCTGGTCACACACAGTATATGTGACTGCTGGCCTATGTTAATTCCCAAACAGTGCCCCAGAATTATGTGAGAGACTGCTGCCAGGCCTGGGTCAAAACTGTACTGGGGACCACTCTGATGATACAGAGAAAACAGTTTGACACCACCTAATTCACCAGTAAAGATGTAGCCAATGTTTTCCTCCTACAACTCAGCACAAGTTTCAGCTATTTTTCTAAACAGCTCCCCTTCAGCTTTAAGGTGCCCACCTTAATCCTCCAAGGTCAGCTTTCTGCAGTATGTACAGTTTGCTGTTACACCCTTGGCAGGGTTCTGTGTGTATTACTTATGCTGGATTTATTGACATTATTAACACACAGTGAAAAGGTGCATTGGAATATGCTACATTAGAATACACAAATTTAGTTGTAAATTGCAACCCAGCTTTGGTCTTCAATAATTATTGCCAGTGTTATTCTGATGTCCCAAAAGATTACTGTAGGCGGATGACATCTGATGAGAACTAATCTGACCAACTCTAACATCTTGTTTGCACCTAAGCTCCAGGTGCTTAACGAAGAAGTGTTCCTAACGCCTATGTTCCCTGCATAGTCAACAGGGTCTGGCAGATACCTTTGAAGGCCTCAAAACAGAGAGCCTGCCTGGCTGATTGAAATGTCTAAAATTAAGTGGGTAAGATCTTTCTCTAAAGCATCTCAAAGACAGCTGCCTCTTTCCATGAGGTAAAGAACTTATGACACTTGATTTTTGAGGCAATCAAAGTGTATGTGTGAATTCAGTATCTCAGGAAGAGATTCCATTCTGCCCAAAGGAGACACTGAATTTAAACCTGCACTGGTGGTTGTGCTTGACTCCTGACCACCTAGTTCTGTACAAAGCAATGATAAAGACAATAAAAACCACATTGAGTCAGAGTTCTTTCTAAATACCAAAGAGAAAAAAAAAAGTTTATATGTTTTATTTTAACAGTCACTTGTAACAAGCAATCTGTTGATTTAGTTTCTAATTAAACAAACAAACCTCATTTATATAATGAATTGACTACTGCTCGTTTCTCAGACTTTCCTCAAGTTCAGTGATTTAAAGGAGGCCTCAGCCTCAGGCCTACATCTGCAAATAAGCCAGTATTTCTTTCTCAGCCCGTACAGCACAGAGTTATTCTTACTTCTGAGAAGGATACTCTTGGTTCCTCTTGGCATCCCTTGGGAGGAAAAGAATCAAGAAAGACAGATGGAGGGGTCAAATTAATGGTGAAACAGAGTTATCACCATGATTTTAAACTAGTTGGTTTTAGTTAGCCTTGCCTCCATTTTTAGCTTCTTTCATAAGCGTTGTAGACAAGGATGCCACAGAGTTGGCTCTAGAGTAATTGCCAAAACCCAACTCCAGATCTGAAAAATGGAAGAAGAGCAATCACCTCCCACACCTTTTCAGACTGTTATTGGATTGTTCACCAATATTTAAGGCAGATGGACAAAAGCGCAAAACTTCCAAACCACAGCTTGCATCCCTGGTATATTTTAGAGAAAAATTCACTTTGATGCCAGTTTTAACACACTAATTAAGCCTCAGTAAAAACTCTTCCTGGCCTCCTAAAACCTGGTTGAGCTGTGACAGAAGAAAAATTACAGAAACATGTTTCCAAAGATCCTTCGGTTTCTAGAAAATATAAAACTAATGTGAAGGTATGGAGTTAATTTAACCTACCCTGGGCAAATGCAAGTCTCTATCAGCCTTGAATGGTTAATCCATAGACAAGCCTGCTAATGAGTCTGCTATTCTGTTGAGGTTAATGAGCCCTTGAGCATCTGGTGAAGACACAGGCACTTAGCAATTAGTGTCTTTTATTCAAACCAGCTGACAGGCTAGGCAGCAGTTGATTCTCCACCTTTATTATATTGTTGCCATAGCACCTAGCATGCCAACTCTAAGACTTTATGCATTGGTTATGTTGGTTAAGAATGGATTCCTTCACCTTTATGTTGAGCCCAGTAATACAGGCTTTATGGAGTGGATTTGAACCTCAAAGTTTCCTCTCAGGTCTTTATGGCTCGCATGCATGGTCAACAAATCTCAGAAATGAACTCTTCCTCAAGAGAGATCAGTTCAATTCAGTTCAACCATCAAAGGTCCAACAGGATAGCTAGCATATTAATACCATAGGCAGTGGAAAACTTGTATCCCTGTTAGCGATGCTAAGATATACAAAGACCTGCATACTCGAGCACGATTCCTTCCCAGCATACATTTCTCACAGGATGTGTTGGCTCCTAGAATACAAAGTACGTATGGGAAACAGGATTTTAAATTACCTTTGTGCTGCTGGAGGAAGCTGTACCTAAAAAACAGTTCATTTGCAGGTAAAGAGTGGGGAAGCAGGAGAAGAGAAAAGTAAAGAAATACTATTATTCCCCCCTTAATGGAAAAAGAAAATGAGGTACAGAAGGAGGTAACCACATCAGCCATTTTCAGCTACTTTAGTGTCTACCTTGCATGCTCTGAATTGCCCCCTGGAGGATCCTACTTCTTGTCATTGGCTGTACATGGAAATTGCCAGCCTTACTTATTACCTTAGGTCTCTAATTTGTAGCTAAGATAAATCACCACAGCAACCTAAAGTAAATGTTATATGTATACTTCAAACAAGCCAAGGGTTCCATTCCAGAGTGTCAGCTGCTTCCCCTGGGATGACTCTAGTGGCTCTGGCTCTTAATCCTAGTTATTTATCCCACCCTTCTCTCAATGTATGAATGTCTCAGCTGGGACATTGCAACTGCAAATAAGGCAGCAACTAAATTGTCATACTTCACAGGCTTGTTCAGGTAAACTGGCTTACTTTAATAAGCTAGGCTGACACCCGTGGCAATCAAATCTTATTTAATATTGATAATATAGTAGAACACACATATCAACCAAGTCACGTTATCCTTGCCCTAGTCTCTGTTGTACCATACAGGTTGCTAACCTTCATGTAACCTATCAAAGAGGGTTCATGTATACACACTTGGAAGCAGACTGAAAACACTAAAAACAATAGCACATTTAATAGCCATCTAAGTTTCACAGTGACTTAGAAAAAAATGGTGGGGGACGTGGACCAAACTTCTGACTCTAGACTAAGATTTAGGTACGTATATATTTTTTCCTGACAAATAGACTTCAACCTGCCTTGGTGTTCGTTTGAGGAAGTTAGGAGCTGAATCCCAGAATTTCTGAAACTGTGTATCACCCTACTAAGCACGTCTGAAGTTAACAGCCAGCATTTGACTCCATGGTTTTAATTCAAGAACCATCTCAATTTTCAAAAAAGCAAATCTAAAATGCCCATTTTAAGTAAGTACAGGTAATGTAACTAAAAGCTAAAAATATAATTTAGAAGAATATGCAGCCAAAATGCAGCTACCTCCTGGAGTGCTTTAAGCTATCCAAGTAGTGCATAAAAAGCATCCTAACTCATCCACTGAAATAACTTACTGGTCCCAGATAATTGGTCATTTATATTATACTTGTGACATTTTTCTCTTTTTTTAGTGTTGTGAAGTGCTTGAATTACGTCTGTGTACTGTGAAAAGCAATTCCTTATAAAACAGGAGAAAGAGTACATTTTCAAATAGAAAATCTTTGCTCTATGCCTTCATTATTTAGCTCAACTGTAGAGATCCCTAAGTCTGTCCTCAAATTGTTATCACGTGGGTCAATTAGCCTAATAAAAGCAGTTTGTTGCCCAGTACCCAATTTTAATTAATCTTCTTTAACTAAAATCTCAGTTAAACAGCTCTCAAGTTTTGCTTTTCATTGGTAATTGAGTTAACCTTGTCTGAAATGACCACAAACAGGTGCTGAACTAATCCTTCATCATTTTTGGAGAGAAAACGTTTAGAGAAAGGACTGATGTCATATGGTATAGAGTATCCCTTTGGGGATTCCCTTTGGGGAGTTCAAGTCAGCTGCCCTGGTTTTGTCCCTTCCAGACTTCTTGCACATCACCACGTTAATCACTTTGGGGGCAGAGTGTCAAAAAAGAGAAAGCTTTGAGGCTGTGCAAGCACTGTTCAGCAACAGACAAAATATTGCTGCATGATCAACACTGTTTTATCCACAAATCCAAAACACAGCACCATAAGGGCTGCTGCGAAGAATGTTAACTCCATCCCAGCCAGACCCCGTACAGTCAATAAAAGAAATACTGAAGTTTTAGCTATATGTATACAGAGATCCAGGTATATAAACACATCTGTGTACAGAAGTTTCCTAAATAACCTATATTCCTCATCCTTCCAGCACAGATATTTTTATTATTTTCTTAGAGTCCTAATGTAGGAGCCTTTACTCATACAGTAGCACAGAACTAACCCAGTTTTCTCACCCAGAACTCACTCATGCCCACTTTTATGTGGGCATAAAAGTCTAGTTGCGCTGTTTCAGATGCAGACCTGAGGCCGATTTGATGCCATTTTCAAAAAGCAAAAAAATATAGATAGGCCATCTGATGTATTAGACAGTAAGTACTTCAGGACATGTTTGACTGTAGATGTACTCAGATCTTTTTATTAACATAAGGAAGCATTTCAAGATAAACACAGGGGTTGGCTTCATTTACTTTTTAATTCCTAGCAGCATCAATTACATGCCTTCAAAATGGTTTTCACTTTGATTCTTTGACAAAGCATAGAGGATGATTTTAAAAAGATTATTTGTCTAGACATTGATTGTTTTTTGCCATAATTCAAAGTAACATTTGATCTTGCTGAGATTTTATTTACACATCTCAGTTGGCAACACTTTCTCGTAAACATGGACAAAAGTACCCAATACATTTATGATACCCTGTGGTATCTTCTCATTGCTCTTTCAGAATGATGTTCCTATTCCAGAGACACTTAGGGATATAGTGTCCTGTGAAAGGTGATTTAATCCTCCGTGCTGTCTTGACAGGCCAGTTCCTGGTTTGGTCTGCCCAGTGTTTAGAAATCTTTCAGATACACTCTTCAGACTTTCAGGTTTAGGAATATTCGCTTGATAATAAGATTCTTTCAGCTTTGGCTGCCATGAGTGAAAATTAGACTTTCCAAACTGAGGTATGTGCTGATAAATTGGCATTGTAGAGTATTCTGTCATGTAATCATTTTCATAATGCAGGGGAAGTGTTTTCTTGTTTTCAGCACTTGGGCATAAGAACTGTGATAGGTTTCTGAATCCTTGTGTGTCTTTTCCTCTACAGAAGATATGGTACCTGGAAAGGAAGCAAAATTTTAAGTTCTTCAAATTAATATATGGTATTTTTCTATAATTCAGCAACCTGATAATGTGTTATTAAATTACAAATAATGTATTCTCATAGCAAGTACTGATTTTTAGCAACCTTATGCTTGGATCAGCAGTATCACACTTACAATAGGAAGATCTTAGGTGTTCTTACTCTACCAAAAAAACAATTTTTAAATTTATTATATTTACAAATAAGTATATTTGCATTTCTTTGTGCTGATTTTGCAGGAGATAAGATATATCCTAAAAATATGCTAGGATCCTAGATATTATGCTAGGATCCTACAAGCACCTATATGAAGTGAGCCATAATAAACATACACCTATGTAATACATGTGATTCAACACTCAGTAGTTCAATTGTTCATATATTTCATTTATTTTATTACAGTGCACCCACATATGACATGCACTTTGCAACACACGTAGACAGACGTAGATCAAACATTGCAGGAGTGCCTGATGATTTTAGTGTCTGCATTTTTTCAAGAAACCTTGACAAAACAATGCTCAGCACTTGTTTACTCTCAAGCCTCTCTATGGCGTGCCAAAGCAAGAATCCAAAAATGAAGCACTCAGAAGTCAGTCACTTTGGGGTTTGACATTGTTTAACATGGGACTGAGCCTCCTCCATGTTTTCATGTCTGTATAACATCACTGAGAGGTTTCACTGGTGAGGCAGGGACACTGGTGACTAGGGGGCCAGGCTCTCCTACTTTTCAATCTATTCCTGCCTCCTTTCATCCAGGGGCTTTGGGAAAAAAAAGAATTATAAGATTGGTTTCAGTTCATTGCCTCCATTTATGTTTTGCACTCCAAAACTGAGATGTTAAATTCTGTACTTTCCAACCTGGCTTTCCATGATCTCTGAAGGTGGCTTCTTTAGCCTTTCTCCACTGATATTGGAATGACTGTCATTAAATTCACTGTCTCCTCTCCCACTGACCTTCACACTCAGTTGATCTGGAGCTGAATGGGCACTAAAAACAAAAGCAAGCCATTAAACTTTCTTTTCCAGGCACCACAAGAATATGAAGTACAATATTTCCAAAGGTTAATTTGGAGAACTAGACATATTTACCTTAAATTGGAAGCACGCTTTTCCTTCAGCTGAAGAGATGAGGGATAAAAAGAAACAAGAATCTGACCCTCCTAGAGGAGAAAAATATCTCTGCTTATTTTTGTTGCATAGATTTAAATATCAGCATGACACAAACTAGACTTTTGGATTAAGAAAGGCTGAAGTGCAAGAACTAAAGAAAAGTTCAATAGTAGATATAAAAATGGCACAAACATCTGCATAATAACTTAGCTGCAGTGTAACCTGTTCATTTACAGAATGAACAAATATCTTTTTCTGACTTGACAGGTAGAGAAGCTGAAGCTCAGAGGAATCAGTCATTTGGGTACTCGGCAGCGTCTCTGTTGGAGCCCGGCTTGGGGTCAGTGGTGTCTGGGTTGAACAACAGGGAGCTGGGCAGCACATCCTCAGAGCTCCACCATGACCAAGCTCTGGGCAAACGCAGGTCTGCTGTCATTGGTGTTGAGGATGCAGATGGACATGGTGGCTGTGCCGCCATCCTTGGCCAATGGCTCCAGTGTGTAGACAGGCTGGTGGTCACGGTCCAGCTCCTGGACCAGCAGCAGGTCAGCACAGCGCAGCCCTGCACCTCCATGCTGAAGGGGCTATTGAGGGCTGCTCAGGACAGTGATGGGGCAGGGGAGAGGGAAGCATGGCCCAGGATCCATTTGGCAGGAGCAGTCCCTTGTGAGCTGCTCTTAGCTGCTTCGGCATACCCAGGGCAGCCTGTGCCAGCGGGATATTTAAAGTGAAGAGGGTACAAATGAGCAGTCCTTCTCTTCCCCCTCGGCTTGACTGATCAGCAAGAATCTCTTGGGCAAATCTCGCAAGGTTAAAAGTCATCAGTTAGCGACAGTACTGCCAGCTAAGGATACAGTTGGAAAAAAATTGCAGAGATAACAAGGAGGAGGGGTTAAAGCTATGTTATGAGGTCCTTTCTTTAACTTGCTCTGAGCACACAATATAATGCAAAGAATGTTTATTCAAAATCCTAGAAAAGGAGAAATACAAGTGTGGTTTTAAAAGCTAGCAGCTGTCTCACCTGCCCAAACAGCATGTGCCAGTGATCTGCTTCTGAGGTCACCACCAAATTTACCCTGTTTAACCTTCTCTTTAGAAAGCAGAAAAAAATAAGGTCCATGGAAAAGGCACAAAATCTGCAGAGAAACTGAGCCTATTTCAGAGAGGACTCTCCTGCTTGTACTGAAACACAAATGACAGATGACCAATGGGACTGAAAAGATTGGTCACAGCTAAAAAGTGGCAGAAACTTAGTTTTACACAATGATGCCAAAAGGAGTTATGCAGCCCCTCTGTATTCGTCTGACTGTTTCTGAGTCAGCCTGATTTTATGCTCTAGTGCACTTACTGGGAAGCAGTTGCTCTGCTCCACTTGTCGGTCTCTGGTCCTAGCAACAGTGGCAAAATTATCTTTGAACAAATCCTTTTTATAGGAATCATGAATATTTCTTTATCCTGTAAACTCTGTACAGAAAATCTCCCATCTGTGAATGATTTGATTTTCCAATATGTCTTTTTTACTCAATAATGGCAGGAAGGTTCTTTTAGTCCACCAGGGCTGACAACTACTGTAGCATTTCAAGATATGCTTTTGGCAATGATGTTTCAGCAATCAGGGGCCAACAGTGCATGACTTTTATCTCTTGGTCTTGCTTTTTCATAATCAAGCCTGAGGTAGCAATGTTTTCTGTTAGTTCTTCTGGGACTTTCTTTGATTCTCTCAAGGATGATACTTGCTCTGGGCACCATGCCCCCTCGGGCTGACTGCCACAGGTGCATGGTCATCCTGTTATTTTCTTGCATGTGTCTGACCGTCTCCGAACAAAGCAGCGTGTGCTAATTGAAGGACATCTGAAGTTTAAAGAAAGACATTTTCTGGGGCAAGATCAACCCTACACCCGTGAAGTGACAGGCAGGCTAGTGCAGACACTGTAGATGTGTCCCTTGGGGCATCGGGCATTGTCCTGACGGGGGTCACACACCCTACATCTTGCCGGGCACACTTTAGTCTCCAGGGTGCATCTCCCCATCAGAGTCCTGGAGGAGACAGCCCTGATGCCTCTCCACGCCGGGTGGGAGCGCCCAAGAACCCCCCAGGCTGTTGCCTCGCTTGGAAGACGCACTCACACACGCACAAACGGCTTGCGTTCCCTCTTTTTTTTGGGTTGTTTTTTTTTTTTTTTTTTTTTTTTTTCTTTCAGGATGACTGGGCTCCTGGAGGTGTCTCTAATTCCCCGCTTGAACTACAGGGGGAGCCCGGGGCTGTGCTTTGGAGCGAGCAGAGGGGCGGGGGGGTGCTCGGCACCCATCCCTGCAGCCGGCTGGGAATGCCGGGGCTTTAAAAACTCAGCCTAGGTGCGACCTAAGGCTGTTTTCCTCTCCTCTCTGTGAAAAAACAATGGGACAAGACCCTCGGGCAGACCCTGCCAGAAGGAGGAGAGAGTTGTGAATATGCAGAGTTATACACCGCAGGTTTAGTTGCCTCCTCCAGCCTTCTCCAAATCTCCTTCTACACATTTGAAATTCACCAGGTCTAATCACGAAACCCTCATTAGCATGTTTTGCGAACAAATGAAACCGCAGGGAGGCTGCTTCAGACAGCGAGCGGTGAGAAGGCTGGTTTTAACGGGAGCATAAACTTCTGCAAGACCTTGAAAACTTGGTCTCTTTTACTCCTTTGCTTTCCCTATGAGGCAAACAATTTCTGTTTGATTTCATCCCTGGTGTGGATTCCTGTAAAACCTGAAAACAAAATTTGCACTTCTCAGCTGTCTGCACGTTTTGCAGATTTTATGGCAACATGTTACCATGTACAACAGCTTCAAGAGTTAAACATCAGGAACCAAAACCATTAAAAAGGAACTGATATATTTGAGAAATAAACCTGAAGGGTAGAGTTTATGGGGTTTTTGTTTAGTTTTATAACCATTCCTTGAAACAGAAACAGGGTTAATAATCTAAACCAAAAGCATATAAATGAGGTATATCCCATTGTCATGTTATTTCATATTCTTACTAAAGACTTCAATATTATATTTTTTTTGTGATTAGGACCAGTGGGTTAAGCCTGGAGGAAGAAAGGTATCAGTAAAAATATTAATCTCTTTAATAAAGTATATTCCAAGAAGGTAGTTCAGGTTCACCCAAAGCTAAATATGCCATATATTCAGTACCCTCATGGCAGGTTAAAATACGATTGAGATTACTAAAGCTCAGCAGAGTAGGAACAAATCATCTTTGTCAATTCAAAGCCATCTTTTATTTAACCAGGTGAAAATTAAGGAAGAATCAGAATGAATTAATTTCTTGACTAGATGCAGAAGATTATTTCTTGAGTTACATCACCTTCATCTTATCTCTAATCTCTTAAGCCTTTTTTACCCAAAGCACCTTTTCAGACACATGCTAAACCAGAAGCATTATAAGGCTGCAGCAGGACAATATTTGTTATTCTAATGATTTATAACCACATACTTTACTTATTAGCAAAGGCTAATACTGGATCCATCAGTCTGGTCACAAATTAGCCATTAACTTTCTGACACCTAGCATAAAACAACCAGTTAGGCCTGGCCATCTAAGTAATTAATTCAGGTTCTCTTTGTGGACACCATGGGGATTATAAGGTGGGCTGAAACTACTCATGTATCTCAGTTGACTAATTTATATTAAATACCTATTATTTGGGCTACTGAAGCTAGGGAAAATTAAACCCCAATCATAATAATATAACTATTGTAGGAGCCAGTTCCACACAGGGACATAGGTGTCTACCTCCCACTGGTGCCTCAAGGTCTAGTCCTAGGAAGCTCCCACGCAACACCTTTCATCTTTAGTGATAAACAACTTTACAGAGGAAAGCAAGGTCTTTATTCCTCATTTATTTATGGAGAAACTGAGGTAAAAAGATAAATGAAGTCTGTAAAATCATGTGAAAATGAAGAAGAGTTGACTGGTCACTCTCCATTCCAAGACAACAGCCAAAGAGCATCCAGAGGAATGGGCAGGTAAGAGGTCCAAAACAGACTGATGAGGACACTGTCAGGGCACAAACCAGGGCTAATCTACACGGGAAGGGGGGGAGCTGGTCATGAAGAGTGGCAGAGACACAGTCCCTTCATACACAGAGCAGGTCTGTGACTCCAGACACCTCAGTGACTACCATACAGATTTGCAGTGATGAAGCAAATCTGAGGGAAGTCAAGGCAGCAAGCCAGGGCCAGGGAAGAAATTCTGGTGATGCACTGACAAACATTTCTTTGCACCAGATGTAGGTAAGCTGAGGAACCCCCTGTCACCTGATAAGTACAGATGCTGAAAGTTTAGCAAGCTTCAAAAACTGACAGCCAAAACCCATGGGAGAAAAAAATACCAAGAGCTGTTAAAACACAGCACTGCGGTCTTCAGTGCAGGAAGTCCTGGCATTTTGAATTGGTGGAACCTGAGTCAATTCATTCAGGAATATCAGTCACTTCCTCATCCCAGTCTTCCCTAGGCTCCTGCCATCAGCCACTCTCACCAGCACACTACTGAACTGGTTTGATCAGGTGGGCAGAGCCATGACACAGGACAGCCAGGCATATGCCCTTTGCATAGCTTAGGGGTGGCTATGAACACCTGCTTGGCCGACTTGTGACTCATGGTCCACTGTACTTGACACCTTAGGTTACGTTAAAGAGAGATGCTTCAGAAATGTCTACTCTGCAATTGGGGTTTCAATTTTTGTGTTTGCAGCATTTCATCTATTCTACCTGTTCCACCTATATCTAGAGAGGGTTGTCAGAGTTTTTTGTGTTTAAGGATGTTCTGTCTGCCCAGGGTGACAGCAATTGCACAGCCAAAATAAAATGGTGGTATATCTACAGAAAGAAAGTGTACGTATGTATTTTTTTACCTAATTTAATGAAGTTTTTTTATAATTATGGTCCCACAATGCTACCTGCCTATGAAAATGCATGTAAACTGATCACGTTTTTACCCTGTCATTCTACATTTATTTTGTCTGTACTTCTAGGGTGTGTGTGTGCTCTTTTGCCCTTTCACAGTCCTTTCCAAATCCATTCATCAGTTACAACTACATCTGAGAGTCAAGTAGAAGTACCAAAACATTATATACTTACAATAAATAAGAACTGGAAGGACAGCTTGAAAGCAGGGGAATGACTGCAGCATGGGCACATATATTACTACACATGAGGGAATCAACCTGGGAGAGAGCCATTGTGAATGTCTTGGATGCTGGAGAAGCTTCCGTTGGTGCTCACCCCTTATTAGACCCCAGAGAATACAGCTTCATGGAACAAATCTTTAGGAAAACAGGCTTCATTTGCTCTGCTGCTCATGAAGTTACCTAAATTGCCCATCACTCTTTGAAACTGCCAGACAACAATAAAAACTTTGCCACTTGGCTAAGCCAAACTTCAGTTGGTGTAATCAGCTTAACTCCACCAGCTGCAATGGACTCATGATCTAGTCGGCTCATCTGTCAGTGCTCCCAGGTTTCGGTCCCAATATACTGGGCAGTAAGAGAGTCAAGAGAGGACTTCATTCTGCTTTCCCCAGTGCCAATTGCTCCACTGGTTTTCTGGTGGCTTCACTTTCTTCTGTTTTTTTGTCACCTAACAAGTGTAATCAGGTTGGGCTTTTTCCATAGCTTGGCTGATCAGAGGAGATTCTGTGTTTGTAAATAGAGAGATTGTAGGGATTGATTGTGAATGGATACTCTGCTCCACTTTCCCCCCTCAACTGATTTGAGAAAAGATCAAAGCTGTCTTCATCAAGAGAGACATCTTTAACAGAAATCTCATAGACTTAAGTGGTTTATGTCTTGTCTATTTCTGAAATCAGAGGACAAAGAGCAGTTAAAAGATATGCAAGGTACTCTCATCCATTTTTCTGCCAAGGCAAGTTTATTTCTACCACATATTTGCTAGTGCAGTGGTACTCAAAAGACAGTGCTTGGAGCTGCTTCTGTCACAACCGTGAAGCATCAGTCACTCTCTGAGCAGTGACACCTTCTGCTCCTTACAGCCCCAAACAAGGCTCTTCCAGGGTTTCCACTGGCTATTTCAACCAAATAAATTCAAAATAGCAAGTATTTGTCTGCAACCCGTACAGCTGCTTCTTGTCTTTTTTTGTTGAATTTCCTTTTTCTTTTTTGGTATGGCTCCAGTCAGGATCAAAACTAGGGATTAACACATATTGTGCAGGACCAGACTTTAGAAAGACCCTAAAAGACTATGTCAAAGAATACTGCAGGCCACAGAGGGAAATAAAATGTTAATAAAATTCTTCACCTGGAAAGTGAGCAAATGCAACACAGACAGCAAACTACTTTAGTGCTGTCCCAAAACTACTTTTGGATGTAGCAACAGCAGTATGAATTTTTAAGAATAATACCTAGAAGAGATGCACGTTTCAGCAATGAACATGTTAAGCTAGTCATGCTCATACTCGTAGGAAACTAGTATTGGTTGCCTCTGTGTCTTTGAATGCTTGCTGTTTATTTAAAACCGTTTGTGAGTTCTGAACTTCACATTATTCGTTTCTCATTATCAGTTAATTGCCATCATTAATCATTGTTTTCTTGATTAAAAAGTAACAATCAGTTCAATGCCATGTGATATGGATGACTAATCACAACTCAGGAGTAATAAAGAGTTGAAATAAGTGTTCACGAACAGGTTGTCATCTGTAATTTGTCCTCGTAAAATAGTTGGCAAATACTTATGCACAGTGAATACTTCCACACAAATTAAGATGAGCTTGAAAATTATTTATAAACAGAGAAAAATTGTTGAATTCATCTCCTATTTCATTTCCAATAAATAATTTGGACAAATACAGTTATCAGAGGGGGAAGCAGAAAACCTTTACGTAAAGTGAGTATCTACAATGCAATCACTTTTGCTACTGCTTTGAGCTATCAAAATTTTAAAGTGCCAGGTGCCGATGTAATTTCACTAGGAAGACTGTACCATAAACCTCATAGCATTCCCTGTTCAGAAGTTTTGTCAGAATTTTTCTCTTAGTTAGTTCCTTGCTCTTTATGCCACTCCATGTTTCTCTCATAGTCACAGCGTGGACTCCTTTATGAACACTGTCCTGCCTATTGCTTCAGTACACTTGTTAAATACATTTTGGGTAGGATTCAGTCATCTATATTAAGCCATTGTTCATGGAAATGTGAGATGCCCTGGGATACCTGCGATTCTCAGAAGGGGATGGCATATGTGACACAGAGCCTATGCAGAAGACATTGCCTGTTGGAGAAGAGCTGGAGACCAAGCACAATACCTCAGGTCTTCTCAAGTGGTAGTAGACACCTGCATGGGGGCAACTGATTAGAAGAAGGGAGTAATGAATCTCAGGCAACCTCACCTGCATGTGGAAGGCATACTGACAAACCTAAGCTTAAGTGCCTTAATCCGGAGCTGTACCCAACCCCTAGCATTAGGTGACATGAAAGTCACCCAAAGAGACCGCTATCTCCATGCCATAGTCTTATTCTTTTACATGCAACCTAAAAAAGCTTTCCAACTTTGCATTTTCAAGTATTTTCCAAATAATCCATTTCTTTGCATTCACTCACACCTAAATTAGACATCTAAATTCATTGATTACATGGGGCTTTTTATCTTTCCACAAATTAATAACTCTTTATTCCATTTTATCTTTTTCTTGACTACACACTTGCACTCTCAGAGTAATTTTTTCCCTCTATGCAACCCAAGCACACTTCCCTTCCCATGCTGGCATAACAAGGTACTGTGTGAACAAGTTGTTCATGTAGTTTTTTAGAGAACTAATTAAGCTATTAGATAAGATGTGCATGATGAACCAGATGATACATGGTGCACATCTCTGAATTAGAAAAAGAATCTTCCAAAAGCTTCCGCAATCTGATTGGGCAAAAGGAAATACTTTTGCATGTATGGATCCACAGGGTCTACAGCAAGTCAAGAACTCCCCTGAGTATTTTGATTTCATAACAGAGAGTGATCTAATCCAGCTGACTTGGATGCCTCACTTGTACCCACATTTAAATTGCCAGGTGAAGCAGTTTTCCTATGGGAACTTTCTGTGTTCCCTGCAGAGAGTTAGGTGCCAGATAAGACTTCTTGAGAGAGAAACCTGCTTTCCCAGGAATAGACGACTCAGTTTGCCGGAATTCTTCTGTCCCTGAATGTTCAGGGTCATCTACCTCTTCTGCTGCAGTATATATCACTCTTTAGAAACATACTGTGGCAGAACTGAAATAATCACCTAAAGATTCAGTGTGAATCAGTGCCTGAATCAGGCAAACTGTGTCCCACTATTGAGCTGTGTCCAGCAAATCTTGTTCTTATATAAAGGGGGCTGTTACCATCTAGGTAGCTAGTGATTTATTTCTCATAACACATTTGTTTCATTATTTTCACCAGAGAAGCAGCAGCTAGATTCTGATAGCAGCAGTTACCAGATTTGGTGTTTTTTTTTCTTTTTGATCACAAATACATCTGTTTTGATACATTTATCATTGCAAAAGTGAAAAAGTGATGTGACATCTTGAAATTCAGGCATTTAAATAAACACCCTTGCTCTGACATGTTCTGTTCTATAGAGTTCAAATTATTATCACAAAAAATTGATTTTACAGTATGGTCTTTATGACAGGAAAAGTATGTGAGTGAGCGTGGGCACAAGTGAGAGTGTCTGAGCATGTATGTGTAGTTTGTCCAGTTACAGATATTCTGTGCAAAGCTACCACCAGCTCAGAGATTAGCAATACAATCCAAAGCATAAAACAAGAGATACAAATAGACAGAAATCATCTTGCCCACTTTGAACAGCTGCTATAGATGATCTTTTTGTCGGCCTACAAATTACTCAAGTGTCTCTAAGGGGATGAGATATATCATCTTTTACAATTAGCTATTATTGTTAGCTATTATTGTCATGCCTGAAGTAATGGAGTAGTGTGCTTCTATTTCAATTACTCAGGCTTCTTTACTGGATATGGATTGAGCTGATTTTACCCTATAAGAACAAATGCTGTTATTACATTTAATGATTAAAATCCTGCTTGCGCTCAGCTAAAATATAAATCAGTAGTTTGGAAGAACAGGCTTCGAGCTAAACAAAATTGCTTTGGGAGACCAAATATTGTAGGGAATTACCAGTGGGCTATTCAGGCTTTCACCTCTATAGCAGGTCACTAATTGGATCTGGAGCAGGTTCATAGCAGTGACCTGAATTTAGAACCAAAATTATTATTTGTGCTGTGCAGCCTCCAGTGTATAGTGGTCTCCATCCAATTCATAGAAAGTATGTGTACTGGGATGGACATTACAGGGAATGACTCACCCAGCCATGTAAGTTAGTATGGTCTGAGATGTGTTGCATTTTGGAAATGCCTATTTTTCTCCATTAAATAGAGGAAGTATATAGATTACTAGCCCAGAGTTAGACTACTTTCTTTATTTAGCTGGGTGATGAGGGATATTTTGTCGTACGGAGAAGTTGGAAAAAAATTTTTTTCTTAATTTCTAGAGCTCAAAATTCAGAAACACTTTTCATAACATAAAAAAACCCAACTGTGTATGTACAAAAATGCAGTAATACTGATATTCTCCTTGTCTCACTACGAAAAATAAATCTGGATACTAGTAGGATGCTAATAATATCAGACATAGCCTCTGGTTTTCATTTTACTTTTAGGCTACATTTCAAAAATCCAGTGATTCAGGGTGAATATGAGGGCAGAATATGCCCTTTCAATATGAGAAACACATTTACAGCAGGAGGCAGGTTGGTCTATAGCACTAAGTAGTTATTACTTCTTTATCTGTTTTATCAGATGATATGTCCTATTTTCCTCCTTCAATGCACTACAGACTCATGATTCAGGAAGAGCCCTGCAGGACTATTTTATCCCAGGGGAATGCCAGGATTTCATATCATATCTCTTCAAGGTCCTCTTGATTATAATTGCTTCGTGATTTCATGCAAAACTTCGGTTCTAGTCAGTGTTGTTCATCATATGAAGTTTTAGTGGAACTAGCCAACTGTTTCGTTGTGATGGGTTTTTTTGTGGGGTTTTTTGTTGTTGTTGTTGTTGTTTTTTAACTATCAACTATCAATAGCTTTGCTTGAAAGCATGCACCTTGGATACACACATTTTGTACTGTGGGAGAAGTTCATGGGGAAATCTGAGCTCTCCGGTGAGAAGAGGGCAAATATCCATTGAATGATACTTAAGTAGGAAACATTTGGTCAATGGCTCGTTTCCTTTCCACAGTCTAAGTCTGCTACTTATCCCTGCCAGATGGTGTGTGAGATTTATTTCTGAGCTTCTAGACAGAGATGAGGCATTTCAGCTGCTTTGAGGCCATATCTCTTCTCCAAAACTCTTCTAAACAAGGATTTCAGAAGTCTCTGTTGTAAATTTTGAAGTGGAAATCGTTTAGAATTCAGTTTGCTCCACGTTAGCAGAGGAGTTTTTTAGTTGTCTTCCCAACCAAAACAGCTGAAAGGCACAAAAACAGAAAAAATACATTGCATGGTATGAGCAAGTGCACATGCACATACTCAAAACTTGGTAGCTGGGTTGTGGGTAGACATTTACTTCTGATTGAAGAGGTCCAGCTACAGGCAGCATCCTGTTCTAAATAAATACAGCAAGACAACACAGCTCTGCACAAACATGCCAAACTTTGCTCAGGACTTCTGACAGCAGGCAGCCAATTACTTTGAAAAGAATGGGTTCCGTCTCTTGACTTCAGTGACACAAATGCATCTCCCTTGATCCCAACATCAAGGAAGAGCTTTGCATTTCTGATATTTTAATTCAATACAAAGCAGCATTTTCAATGTTATTTATTTTTTTATGGTGGGTGGCAGCTTGTTGGGTTTTTCTGCAATCAGATGTAACAGCAGCAGGGTTAAAAGCAGCACATGAATAATAGATGGCTTCTCTCACCTAAAGAGGGATCTGCCAATTATTGCCCTCCTTTTAATTTGGGAAAGAAATATCCTTTAAAAGATGACAGATTTTTTTCCCATCAAGTCAGAGAAGAAGGAGGCCTCTGGAAGAACAATGGCTGATGCCAGAGCATGACTATCTGACAGGCTTGAAAAGTGACTGTAAAGTTGCCAACACAACAAGCCTTTTATCTTTGATGATAGTATTTGAAGTTTGTGATTTTCGTCTAAGGAATAGGAGGAGGTATATGATGTCCTCCCACCACTTCTTTTCTTTCTGTTTTAATTGCCATGATTTAAAAAAAATATAAATATTCACCAAATAGACATCCCTTTTTTTTTTTTTTTAATTCCTGTAAGTCAGTTACAGAAATACCTTCACTACACTTCTGAACTTGGCTTTATTCCTAACATAAAAATATGTAGCTCTCTTAAAATTTCTTTCTCTTATGTTCATTTTACGGGTAAACAGGCAGCCTTACATGGAATTAAATTTCTTTGGAAGCTTACTTTTAGGCCCACTCAATTACTGGGAAGATTTGCTGCATGTTACTAACACAGCCGAGATCTTCCTCCTATGTGAGTCACAGTCATGGGCCTTTCCTGAGCAGGCTGTAGCCTCCAGCGCTCAAGGAGACACACTCAAGACCCAATTAAAACCTGGATTTGGGTGTTACAGTAACTGGAACCTGGTAAATTAAAATTCTTCCATTTCTCCTGCCTGAGCAATGGGCCCATGTCGGCAGACTGCGCTTGGTTTGGGCAGATGCATGGTGCAAGGCTCAGCAGTGGGATGCCCGGGTGTCCCACTCCAGTCAAATGCATCAGGGGCTTAGCTTTCCTCCCAGCAAAGGAAGAGATTATTTGGTTCCTACACTGCAGCCTGCCAGTGACAGACAAAATCAAAGGGAAGGATGCATTTGAAACATTGCCCCTTGCTTAGACTGGAGCACTCATCTCAGGCACTGCTATCAGTGTGCAATTCAGAGCCTGAAACCTGATCCCAGCTTAAGCATTTGGATTTCCCTTGAGGAGAATGCCTCCACGACAGACAGACCTCTTTTGCACAACGTTTTATCCAGGAAATGGTAAAGCTGAGTTCAGTGTCTTCCTCAGACTAACAGGGTTTGAATTTATACCTCCCAGAAGTACTGGAGGGTGCATGAACTGCCATCTGCAGGCTCACCTGGGTAGAAAGATGCCTCCACATCTGTTCAAGTTGAATTTTTGTGCAGCCAGGCATGCCAAATTCAGGGCACCCAAAGGAAGAACAGCAAAAGAGACTGATTCTGTACCTGGGAATAGGGACAACTGTGTATCTGGCTACAGTTACAGGACCCTGTGTGCACATCCTACCCTACGTCAACACTGGAGGGAAAAAAATCATCCAGGGAAAAGAAAGAGGCTTTTCCATCCCCTGTTCAAGCACCTAATGTCTAAGCTGGAAATATACTCTGTCTCACCTCTTCTGACCCTGTAAATTTTTCACCCCTGCTTTAAACAGGAAAGATGTAGGGGATCTTCTTAAGACTATGTCTGACTTGTAGCAAGGATATCCTTCTCAGCTGTACAATCCCACATCTTAATCTGAACAATGTGAACATTAATTTAAATCCTTGGTCTTCCACTTCCTGACCAAATGCTCCACACGGTATGGTCTGTATGAATGATCATTAACTGCACAAGTTCTTAACTGGAATCAGTGTCATCCAAACAACTTCATCTTGGACCAAGCAAGCTTAGAAATTAGATCGTATGACACAGTATACCTGCTTTCACAAGTGGTCTAAGCCAATACAAAGCCTCGTTGCTCTTAAAAACAGTGACTTCAGCCTGTGCCCCACAGTTCTGCTCATTAGCACTCAAGTAGCCATAATGGTTATCATCTTGCTGATCGAGCTGACTGTCCAGCCACAGAAATGCCTGTGCTTGCACAGGGAAGTCATGGGTCCTTGTGTCCATGACTGGAGGGGGAACAAGTAGGAACAAACTTCCTCTTGCAGCACTCAGATTGGCTTAAACTGCCTGTGGCCCACCATTTGCTGTAAACCAGAAATTGTAACTGCTGGACCTCCGTCATAAGAGGTAGGCACCAAGGGAGTTTGCTCCAAAATATCAGTGACATTCTGGGACATAAGCAGGAACTTTTCAATCAAGCCCAAGCAGCTTAAAAAGGGTTTTCTCTGATCACTGTCCTTTATCTGGACTTCCTACATGGTATTTTAAGCGCCTGGAGCTGTTATCTTGAATTTGAACCCTCTGTGGAATAAGGAGAGTTAAATGGGATTATTGGCACACTTCATGCGTGGCAGTATGCGGCTCTATCCAGGCAACGGAAAAAATATGTGAAATATTCCCTTTTCAGCATTAAAAGTAACAGTTCTCAGGATTATCTGTGATTTCTTTTAGAAGAGCATAAGAAGAGCATCACTGAGTTAGACCAAAGGCATATTTAACCTATTTCTTGTTTTTGAAAACAACGAATAGCATAGACTTTGAGGAAGACATAAGCAAAGAAAGAAAAAGCACATCAATAGGAAACCTTCGCTGCTTCCTTCTGTCAGCACCTTAGGGTCTTCCTCAGCCACAGGTTATATCAGATCCTCATGTCTAATAGACTTTCTATTACAGGTTGAGTAGGCTGCAAGAGACACTTCCCCCACAAATCTGCACTCCCCTCCCCTCTCTCCATCCCCAGTCATATTTAATTCTGAGCTCTTCCAGTACCCGTTGACAATGAGTTCCATAATTTAATGATGTGAAAATACTGAATTTGTTTGTTATAAGTTTCCAGAAAACTTCACTGGGTGTTACACTAAATAATTATTGTCTGTTCACTTTTTCTACAGTGTTCATTTTTTTCTATATCCTTTTTCCCAGTCAGTCCCTCCCCAGACTGCAGTATCTCATTGTACAAAATAGCTGGGCCAGACTTTTGGCTACTGTTGATTGCCCCCTGTGAATATTTTCTACCTTTTTTGACCAGGAGTAATGATAAACATTATTCATGAGAAAGAAGAACTGTAAATGATCTGTAACTGAATCCTTGCAATCAAGAGCCCTACCCATTAAGCTGGAAAGTCAGGCTCTCTTCTCTGCTGTCTTTCTAGTCCCATAGCTCTTAGACACAAATGCTATAAATACCGAAGGATTTACCTCTTCATTTCTCTCCAACACCCTGACTGTCTACTTGTAGTTTTGCCTGGGATCCTCCTTTGGAGTGAAACAACTTATTTTCTGCTAAATTTGTTTCCTCCTACTCTTAACACTTCTGGTTAAGACCTCAGCAGTGTCATGGGTGAGACTGCCTCAAATTCAGTTCTCCAGCGCTGTTTTAGATAGTTCCAGCTGCCTCCAGCTCTTTATTTTAGATACATCAAATACTAGGACTGCAATGAGTCGAGGAGAGCCTGAAGGGCAACATATAGGGCTTTGCCCTGAGCAATATGTGTGCAGGACATTGATGTTGTCTTTGACTGCAAGCACTCCTGTGTTTGGGTGTTGCTGTGGCCTCGGTTCAGGTGTGGGAAGAGCCCTCCAGGAGTGCTGGCTGCTGCTTTTTTCTATGAGGTGACATAGATGTGACTCTCTGAACCAGAAGAATGAATCCAAGTCTAATGATTCTGAGATTAGTAGTCCCATCTCAAGGTTATTTCTACCTCTCTGAGCTCTGTATTTTGCGTGAAGCCATTCCTACCAGCCAGGTGGCTCAGATCACGTCTGCCAGACCAGACAGAGGGGTGCAACTTCATTTACAAATCCCAGATAGACTGAGGCAAGAGGTGGGCATCTGGACCCTTTGTGGATCTGGGGAAGCAGAATTTAAACCACTGAGTAAAACAGGGGAGCTCACAGCTTCTCAGAGAGCTAAACAGAGGAGGAGGACATTGAGGAACAGTTGAATCCTTCTGTCAAGAGTTCAATGCTAGTAGTCCAAGTGGCATTTTAGGCGTCCAACTGCTGTTTATTTCTTTTTCCTAGAACCTCTAGTGAATTTAGGGTTGTACTTATATAAAGGGGAGGCAGGTATATATGCATATGCATACCCAGTTACTATGCACATAAACCTATTGAATATACATTTTATATTTGTGTGCATGTGGTGCATATACATGTATAGGTATATATGTGTATGCATATATATAAGTGGTATATGTCCATATATACATTAATATTGATGTACATTAATAGAATATACTTTCTCACTTGGATATCTAAGGCAAGATTTTCTGATACTAAATTATGTGCCAAAATCCTGTTAAAGTTGCCTGTCTCGCTCACTTTGACTTCTCTGAAAACTCAAGGCTCAGCCAACAGATGTGGTCAAAACCTCCTCTGTATTGCATTCACAGGACCTCCAGCCACAACTTCCTGAAGTTGTCATCTTCACCTTCTCATTGTTCTTTTATTTTCTCTTTTTTCCCCACTTTTTCTTTAATTTCTCTGCAGATATTTTAGTAAGATAATATTATTCCTCATTTCTTACCCAGGTTACTCTTCATGTCTTTTCCAGAACATTTGCATTTGTGGTTCCGATTTGCAGCCAACGGTGGCAATTGGGGATAAACACTGAAAGGACAATCAGAGAATGGAAAAAAAGAAAACTGCACAAATGAGGTCAGATACTATCTGCATCGTTTACTCACTCCAGTTGTCTGAACTATTGACTTCATCTCCTCATGCTCTGGAGTCAGTGGGGAGAATTAAACCACCCCCCAAGGGAATTCAGGACATTTGCTCTGGAAGGGCCTACCTCTCTATTTTCCATAAGTACAATACCTGCAGAGCTGCGACACTTCACTCAGACACCTACAGTGAGATGCATAAAGCAGAGCTTGACATTTCTTAGCTGTCTTTATGACAGTGACTTTCATTCTGAACTGAAAATCCTAGACTGAAAACAGGTTTAATTAAAACAGTGCAAGCCTGTGTATAAACCAGCCCTTAGGCACCTTCACAGAGTCGTATAAATCAGAGCCATACAAGACACGTTATGTTCCTGAGTGCATCTGTCTGTCAGAGTGAGCCCACCCATGCAGGATATCTTGTAGCATTTTATTCAGCCTAGTTTTAAAAGCCCAAATCATTCCGCCATTTATTCCATCTCGCACAATACACTCAGAGCAAATGCCCTGACTACTTATGGTCATTTAAAAACCCTACAACACTTTCCATAAAATTTACTACCAGCAGTGTCCTGCTCAATCTACAAATGAGATAATTGCAACACTGTTTAAATTCTCTTTGCAGTTTCAGCTGGGTGCAGGGCTTTTCTTTATCACTGGTGCTAAGATTTTATAATAACACTTTGAATTTAGGTGTGGCTGTTTGTCACAGAAATCTAAATATATTACACAGGGAAGCAGGCATTATTACTCTTTTGCTAAGGAGTGGAACAGTGCTGCCATGCAAGTGCTGAGCTGGAGCTGAATATCAACTCAGCAGTAGGGTTAGGACTATATTTGGTCTACCTGGACTCCAAGACTCAGCCTAGACCAAGAACCAGCAGAGTCAGCTCTCCGCCATCACAGACCCAACAGCCATTTGGCTCCAGGAGACCTCACAGGGGCTGGAGTCATCTCATGGGTGGATTTAAGTTCCTCTGCAGCTTCCTGATCTCCACCACCTTTAATTGACACTCAAACACAGATAGGGAGAAAAAAATGCAGAAACCAAGAAAAGTAGAAATGCCATAAGATACCTCATCAAGTGCAAGTTCCACGGGATGGAAAGGCTCAGTGTGTTGGGTTTGCATGGCAAGGTTGGGGGCAGAGGGGGGGGAAGGCTACAGGGGCAGCTTCTGTGAGAAGCTGCTAGAAGCTTCCCCTATGTCCGACAGAGCCAATGCCAGTTGGCTCCAAGACAAAACCACCGCTGGCCAAGGCTGAGCCCATCAGTGATGGTGGTAGCTCCTCTGGGATAACATAGTTAAGAAGGGGGGAAAGTTGCTGCAGGACAGTAATTGCAGCCGAAGAGAGGAGTGAGAAGATGTGCAAAGATGTGAGAGAAACAACTCTGCAGACACCAAAGTCAGTGGAGAAGGAGGGGGAGGAGGTGTTCTAGGCGTTGGAGCAGAAGTTGCCCTGCAGCCCATGGTGCAGCTGTGCCCCTGCAGCCCGTAAAGGAGGGTAACAGTGGAGCAGAGATACACCTGCAGCCTGGGGAGGACGCCCACACCAGAGCAGGTGGATATGCCCAAAGGAGGCTGTGAACCTCTGGGAAGCCCATGCTGGAGCAGACTCCTGGCAGGACCTGTGGCCCTGTGGAGAGAGGAGCCCACGCTGGAGCAGGTTTGCTGGCAGGACTTGTGACCCCATGGGTGGACCCACACTGGAGCAGTTCATGAAGAACTGTAGCCTGTGGGAAGGACTCACATTGGAGAATTTCACGGAGGACTGTCACCCGTGGGAGGGACCCCATGCTAGAGCAGGGGAAGTGTGAGGAGTCCTCCGAGGAGGAGGAAGGAGCGGCAGAGATGTGTGATGAACTGACCCCAACCCTCATTCCCCATCCCCCTGCACTGTTGGTGGGGAGGAGGTAGAAAAAAATCAGGGGTGAAGTTGAGCCCAGGAAGAAGGGAAGGGTGAGGGGAAGGTGTTTTTAAGTTTTGGGTTTATTTCTCACTATCCCACTCTGATTTGATTGGCAATAAAATAAACTAATTTTCCCAAGGTGAGTCTGTTTTGCCCATGATGGTAATCAGGGGGTGATCTCCCTGTCTTGATCTTGACCCACAAGCCTTTCATTATATTTTCTCTCCAGTGTCCAGCTGAGAAGGGGAGAGATAGAGCAGCAGTGGTGGGCACCTGGCATCTAGCCAAGGTCAACCCACCACACTCAGGAACTGGTGTAAGCTCATGGAACTTACACCATCAGTCTCCTGGGAGGACCCCACACATTCCTCTACGTTGCTTTTTCTAGCACAGAACCTAACTTTAAAGATTTTCCTGGTGGGCACGTTTGTAGCTCTATATACAAACAGATCTACAGGGCCAAACTGGACAATACCATAATACTCATTGCACAAGAGTGCCACAAGGTTTAACTAATTTCCATTCATAAAAGCGAATTTTGGAAAAGCAGTAGTGAAAAAAAAGCACTGTTACCACTAGAAAAGAAAAGATTGCTCTGAAAAAAAACAGTGCTGTGAAAAGAGCTGTTTCCAGCAATCATGTAGTGCCTCTGCCATTTATCCTCTCCTCTGTCTTCCTCTCTTTCAAGAAGCTGGTGCCCAAATAGATTTGCTCATGCATTCAGATTCCCTTTTTTTTTTTCACAAAATGCTCATCATGAGGCACAAATAAATAATAAAGAGGAAAGAAACTGCACCTAGACTTCAGCAAGGCACTCACAAAAGGATTTTCTTTGATAGTCAGAGAGGGGACACTGGAGGGGGTATTTAAAAAAAAAAAAAAAAAAAAAAAAAAGGTAGGATGTACTTCACAGTAGGGCTCCCTATAAAAATGGAGGCTGTGGAGTCAGAAAGGGAAGAGAGGTTGTAATTTTGGTGTGTCCTACAGCACTGAACTAGCACAGAAGCCATTTCCCCTGCAAATGCTCAGACAGGAAATTATTCTAGCAAACAAACGGTCTGAGCCATAACTTAAGACAGCATGTAAGAATGCATATGCTAGAGTACAGTCACTCCAGATTTTTCTTTATTTGCATTGTAGCATATTGTGACCTACATTAAATGGCTTCCATGCACTGACCGCAAAACAAGCAGGCTCAAATGACACAGCCCAGCATGCAGACAGCTCCATTTCATGAAGAAAGCAGTACAAAATGCATGCTACAGATTTGCTGTTTGCCATTTTAGAACAACGATATTCACCTGCCGCAGTACAGACACCCCTGGGCAATATCAGCTGGATACTGCAGCACCATAAGCGGGTTAGAGCTCTGTACTGTCCCCATCTCAGCTGACCACCCTCCCGAAAATGATACTGCACCTCGTAGTGACACGTGGTATCAGATGCTAGCGCCCTGCTTGAGTGTCTCTGTGCTTGTTTCCCACAAGAGCTTACCAGTGGAGTTGAAATACCAGAGCCCACGTGTGCTCTGCACGTAGTATACTCACACGTGCACAGTGATACACGTGGGGCAATAAACCTCTGTACCCAAGCTGGCATCCATAGTTCCAGCTCAGAAATGTCTGGGCAAAAAAACTTATTAACCTTTTCAGCAGATAACGGAGAGTAGGTAGCAATAATAACAACATCCAGATGCTAGTCAAAACATTTTTTCCATAGGAGGACTGCAAAGATATGAATTATAAATCCCAGTTTTACAGAAAAGGAATTGAGATGGCTAAAGCTAATTGATTTTCCTGCACTGTAGCATGGATATACAGTCCTTATTGTGTTTTTTATAATGGAAAGAAATAAAAAATAAGAGGATGTGGACATGAATATATACAGAACAAACTGCATATATATCTCACAGGCACACACAAAGAAATGAGCAGAAAATAGGCTTGTATAAGAAGAAATGAATGTGTAGATTTAGAAAATACCAGCTCTAAAATTCCTTCTCTGACCTTCTAGCACTCTTAGGATACAGTCTGCCATTGCAACAGAAAATGATAGATTTTTCTCAGATGTGAATAAAAAGTATACCTAGGGGTAAATATAGCTATAAATACCAGATATATGCAAAGGGGCAGAAGTGACATTACATTAACAAACTTAATAATAACTCTGGTTATTTTTAAATACTGACCTTGCAATCTTATTGTTCTTTAAATGGGTATGTTAACTATAAACAGGATCACTTTTTGTATTTACACAAATGTACATAACCACTTTTCTAGGATAAGTATATTTTGGGATAGATTGGAAATACAAGGTCACTGGAAGATATGAAATACACAGAAAATTGTTCAGCTGTGTTATTTACCTCCAAATGGTCCATATGGCATGCCCCCTCATCACTCAGGGTACCGTATACACGGGTATGCTCCAAGGGCTTGGATCAGATGTTATCAAGCCCTCATGTTCAGTTTGCTTCTGTAAGGTAAAAAACAAACACCAGCATGTCCATTTGGACTCAGATGTGGTATTTCTATTTACCACATCGACTCCAGGCAGCCATCATAATTAGCAACCTCATGAAGCTTATGCAGCATTTGGCTTCCTCCTGCCTGTTTGTCTCTGAGCAAATGGAAGGGCATTTGGTGTGAGTGAAGCAGACGGGGAGCAGCTGGGAGAGGTGTCTGCATTGCCACCTTCATACGAAGGCTCTAAGTTGCCTTTCTCCACCCCACCAGCTCAGTTTACAGGGGGACACTTGATCAGCGCATCTGTGTGAATACAACAGCCATAACCAGCTCCTCTCTGCGGTATCTGGTCTCCCACACTACCATGCTCTGGACATTGTCTGCAACACAAGACACTTGATTTTACAGGTTTGCCACTTCTGACCCTCAAAAAGGATTGGTTCAAGCTCACTGTAATCCTGGGAAAACTCCCTCTCTTCTGCTGATGCTTTTTGTCAGCCATTGTAGATAGGCAGCAGAGATCCGGGATCTACACAGTGTCATCCTTCAGGCAAGGAAAGTGAGAAAGGTAACAGTAAACCCCATACAATCAAAACCTATGGAGACAGACTGCCCTGTTTCAACGGTCCAGTCTTTCTGCTGCTCATTATGGTGATCAGCTGTTCTCCTTGTTCACCAAGGAAAGAATAAAAAGAAAGACTTTTAACTTGTAGCAAAGATTATTTAATTTTGCATTTAAGAAGGCATGGCAAATGAAAGAGTAGTTGCACATTGGAGTTTGCTGTGTGGGACGGTTGTGAAATCTAGGGTTTATAATGGCTGAGCAATTGAGGACTTGTAACAGCTGAGTAGACAACACTCTGTCACCAAAGGTTTAGGTACTTCACCCTACCTTACTGCAGAGAGTGGCAATAAACAATCTTTTGAGGACCTTTCCAGCCAAACATGTCTATCATTTTATCATCTTCCTATCTGTGAGCTTTATCTGTTCAGCTGATCCTGATGAATTTAGCATGAATTTTCATCTGAGACACCACCCACCCCTTGTTCTACAGTATATCTGAGAACAGAATCCAACCCAATTCAAAGTCACCACTAAAACAAAGCATCTATATCTCCTACGCAACGTCAAATCAAGAGGAGAAATTCCTAATGAATGTCTCCAAACCCTCAGGGGATGTCAGAAACAATGACAGTAGCCCACTTTCCTTCCAAGCCCACGTAAAACACAGAGGCTACGGCTCTGCAGGGAAGTAGGATGGTTAGATCTGTTTAACTAAGACAAGCAGACAGTAGAAGGTAGCAAGCAGGGAACAAGATATACTTGCAGCAATGCAATTTGTGAGAAGTCCGTGCTGTCAGGAGCTTGAAGGACAACATATGGGGACAAAGCTTCTCCATGATGTTCTGAGAACCGGACAGTTAATCAGACTAGTTGCAGCTGGTCAGCTAGTCACTGAGCATTGCATGCATGACAGTTTGGGACAGTTTTTCTGATTACACTATCCACTGTCAACTTTCACCAGATAATTTTACAACATCATCCCAGATATCAAATGGAACAAATCCAGCACAGCCATACGAAAATATTTTGTCACATAGAAAGCCTCCATCTCCCTTATAAATTTCTTCCCACCACCACCACACACCTTGCAACTCCTGAGGGGTGCAGAAGTAACAGCAATCAACAAACTGTAGGTATGCTTGGTCTTGTTTTGCATGGCATACTCAAGAATGAGCACTCTTGCTAGGATGTTGACATCGAACAGCAAAGAAAATTTCATATTGGAATATTTTAGTGTTTACATAGACAAACAATTACTGGCTAATGTGAGAAGAACACTAAGACTATATGCCTCCAGTCTCCAGCACTAATGTGAGAAGCTGGATAATCCTGCAACGTGTCTTCAAGATGTACAATGGATTGAAAATTTAATATCTATGCATCCTTGCTTAATAAAAACCATAGGAGTAAATAAAGCAGATTTTTTTTCCTTCTTATCTCTAAAACCAAACTACTCCCTTACAACTATCCTCCCAGTTATAGCTACACCTTCCTTGCAAATCCTATATGCCTTCTAGCTTCTTACTCTCTCCTCCCACTGTGTGATTCCTTTCCCCATATGTCTTCAACAGTGCCTTAAGGTAGACTAATTATTTCCTCAAAGCACATAAAGACATGATGGCTTTACTGCATCCAGAAGTGGTGCTGTAATTTCTCTATTCTTTCCAGGATGTTATTAATAAAAATGCATGCTTCTACTGCAACTATTATGCCACTGGCTTCTGCCTGTGCTTTATAAAGCCCACTGTGGTGACAGGCTGATCTAGTTATGATTCCCAGGAAGACAAAAGAACAAGGAGAAGTTGTGAAATGGAGATATGAAAAAAATGGAGTGAGTAGAAAAGGAAAAAGCAGAAGGTACAACAGCCAAACCGAAGAGTGAAGAGGTCAGAAATAAAGAAGCAGAATGTGTACTTGAAGAGATAGTCATCCAGGACAAATAGAAACCCACCCACCATGTCCAGGGAGCTTTGTACCATACCTGATTCAGTTAGCATTGACTCAGTGCATGTCACCATGAGTTAAGGATAGATGTGATTGCCAAGCAGAATTTCTAAATTTTCCTGAAAACACTGGTGACTTTCATTTGAAGATAACTTTTTGAATAATGAAAAAGTAGTCTAACAGTAAAAGGTTTATAAACATAAAATAATGGTCTTGTATATACAACTCCATGTATTCATATAGATGCTGACTGAACATTTCATTTTGAAGAGCAGGAGAAAATCCTCCACTAGTCCCAGGTCCGTATAAGCCATCTTTATTTCATTGACTTTATAAATGTCTAAGTTTAGGTGAGCTCAGGATTTGAGACTCCTTTTACAGTAAGTAGACAGAAACGAGCACATCCATAGAGTGATTTATTAGAGCAGTCTTAAATGCTGAATCTCCTCTGAAGATTTCAGTTTGTCTCTTCAGTTGTCTCTTCCCTTCAGTGAAGAAGGTCATGTGTCTAGCTCTGATTTAGCTGCCTAACTCAGGGCAGAAAGCAGTAATCCTTCCTCCTGTAATCACACAGACCATTGGGAATCCCACCTGAATCTTGCTCAGAACAGCTTATCCTTGTGGGAACAAGATTTTTATTCCATAAGATTGTAATAGGATCTAAATCTTCCTGTCTGCTTTTTCTCATTGCCTTTGGTTGACAGACACTGTTTTAAAAGATTAAGTCTTAGAGATAATGGGGAAAACCTTGAGGAGAGATGTTGTTGTGCAAGCAGCACGTTTAGAAAATTAACACCACAGATCCCACTATGGCCAAAAAAAAAATTCTCTGGCTCTTCACATCATAGCACCAACTTGCATTATCACAAGTTGCATCCTATGGTTGTAGAGCATGTAGAAAGGCACAAGCATTGAAATCACTCCAGAGCCACTCCAACATGATTTTCACTCATTTTTTATTCTGTGTCAGAAGCACCAGTGCAGAGACTATATCATGCAGAAGCTCTAGGGAAACAAGCAATGTACTGCAACCTTGGGAACAACAGGATTCAGAGAGTCTTTGAGATGCATGTGCCCAGGAGACCAGAAATGGGATTCACTTGACCACATCTGGCGGTCTAACACAGATGTCTCAACATCTGAGCTAGGCTTTCTTTGTAGTCGGTCAAGAGAAAGAGAGATTTTCAGGGGAACTTCTGAGTTCACAAAAACCCAGACATTTAATGCTTAAG
Source organism: Pterocles gutturalis (assembly GCF_000699245.1). Taxonomy (NCBI): domain Eukaryota; kingdom Metazoa; phylum Chordata; class Aves; order Pterocliformes; family Pteroclidae; genus Pterocles; species Pterocles gutturalis. The sequence goes on along the minus strand of NW_010102980.1, from coordinate 165,008 downwards.
TCAATTGCACACATACAGGCATCTAGTACAATTTCAGGTGTCCTAGGGTGCCAGTAATGTGTACATGGTGTTGTCAGACATGACAAAGGACCTATACCCTCCTGAAATAAGAGCTACTAGCCAAGTGGGAGGCCAAAGGTATCTCAAACTGCAGTAGGTACCACATAAATGTAGGCACATGAATTGGACTTTTACATAGCAGGGATGGAATTCAGGTCCAGAGCACAGAAGCATTTTAGACATCTGAAATCAGCTGTTTTAATGTAGGTGTTTCTTTTAGAATGAGACTATTAGCTCTCCAGACTCCACTGCATTGACTAGATCTTCATCAACTGTAGTGGAAGCTTAGACACCTCACTTGCATGCAGACACATAAATTTCAGTGCCTGAATGTGGCATTAAATCCCACTCTTAGAGTGGCATTCAACTGCCTAAAGGCCATAAAAGATGTCGTAGGACCTCCAGCTGCTCCAGAAGAACATGTGCCTTTCATAGGTTATGCGCCCAGTCAGCCCCATATGGCTGTCTGAGATTCCTTCGGGCACCTCAGATTGCATTAGCCACTGCTATTTTAACAAGTGAGTTGAATTTATTGCAAGTTAACTGTGTGGTTTCCAACACCAGGGTTCACACCAGAAGAATGCCAATACTGTTTTACATCCCTCAGCAAGTGATGCACCTACACTACGTGAACAGACTGGCACCTCCTCCCACACATGCGCCATTACTGAGCCATTACTATGGTGAGCTGCAACAGCAGCAATGGTTGTACACTGACAAGAGTGCCCTAGGTCCCCTGCTCTAGGTCCTCTTCACCCTTCTACATGCAAGGTAACATGGGAGGGGAAGAATTTATTCTATGCCATTTCAGAAAACACCTCTATCAATCTGACAAAGATATGAACTGGCTGCTGGAGAGAAATGGATACTACTAGGGCACAGTTCACCTGACCAATATCAAATATCTTCTTTAAAATGGCATTATACTTGCTCTGTAAGTGCCAACTTCCCTCTACTGACTGCCAAGGCAGTCTACATGACCAGTTCAAATGCAGATGTCTTCACTGTGAACATCAAAATCTGGTCACATCCCACACTTCAGGGCACAAGTTAAGATCTCAACAGCAAGGTTTCCTGTGGAAATGGATAAATTGGCTCAAATAAACCATTTGGAAAGTCTCTGGTAGATAATCTTGCCTATACTTCCATCACTCCTGGACTGACCCATGAAGCAGATCTATCTGCCTCTGCCTCTCACTTAAATGCTTTTATTTTAGGTTTTTCAAGAAATGCAGTATGAGGATAATAGCTTTTTGTGGAGGATTTTGAGAGACAGAAATACACACACATATATGTGTAAGTTTTGTGTGTGTATTCCCCAACACTCCATAGTTCTGCCCCATCACTTTCAACTGTCACAAGTTACAGGATTTTCAGTGTTTCCATAGGAAAGCTGTTTTAACATTGAATACTTTAAAAGTTCACTCAGTAGTTACTCTGTACCTAGCCTATATTTTATTTCTGTGAGAACTGAAAATGTATCAAAATGTATGAAAATGTATAAAGCAGAAGGAGAAAAAAAAAGGAAAAATGTATAGAGGCATACAAGAAAGAGTGAGCCTGTGGCATATGCATGAGCTTAAAACTTCAAGAAAAAGTTAAATTAATGAAGGTAGTTCACAGTTTAAAATTAATTATTTTTGAATTTCTTTTTCTCAGAGGTTCCTCTTCAATATTCTAAACATAAATGGTGGTGGGATTATTTAGAAACTGAGTACATTATAACTAAGGCCTATAGCAACCTCACTCAGCAGTGAAATTTGTTGTCTCCCTCTGATCCTCAGATTATGGAGATGAGGGGATGAATGTACATCAGTAAGATTCCCTACCGAGATAGCTTTTCACTCTTTTCAGTAAGAAAAAGATCAAAGGGAAAATAGCTAATTAACATACCAAAGGAGACAAAACCCCTAGAGCTTCATCGTTGTTGCAATCCAATAATAAACAGCCAAGTACAAAAAAGATTATTTGATAGTGACACACAGAATTGAAAGCCTTTGAAATGTCAGCTTCTCAAAAAAAATATTTTGGAAGGAAAAAATATCCATAATTATACAGAATAATGTGAAAGCATTGGGGAGCAAGTCTTCATTCCTGTGAGAGCTTGCTTGTAAAACCACTGTGCTTAAGAACAACAGCCTGGCTTGCCTTTATCTAAAATAAAATTTAAAAAAAATTAAAACCACACAGAAGGCTTCAAATCTCTTCTTGAACAGTCAATTCTGTTCTAAATTAAAAATTAAGTATAGTTGTTCTTATTCTATTCAAAAATATCGTCAATCTCCATTCCCACACCAGCGTCCAGCTTTTACAGACTTGGGGGCAGGGGGACACCAAGGTTTCAAACGATGGCTGTCTGGGCTGACTAACCGCTACACTGTGTTGTAAGTTCTAGGTGCTTTTATAAAGCCAGAGGCAAAAAAAGACAAATTAATGTAGCAGCAAATTATGTGAAACTCTTCCTTGGGGAAAGCAACTGCTCGGACTACATGGATACACCAATACCAGTAAAAGAAAGAGGACCAGGGCATGGGCCCAAATATATTAACTTGTAAGCAATTTCTCTGGCACACTTTTGGCTCAGAGCAGCTTTCCTTTCACAGCACTATTAAGAAATTAGCACCACTCTGAGGCCACTTCCAAGAGATAGCTGGGCACAGACAGCCTGGTTTTGGAGATAATTTTAGCCACATGGGTGCGAACTGTTACATTCACAGGGCCAAAGGATGGTCAGTTCTTTATTCCATTTACAGATGCAGATGTAGCAAATCAGTCTGTGTTAGAGAAATATTTACTTCTGGGACATCAGTTTTTAGAGTAAGGGAAGCTAGGAAACACTGGTGAATGGATGTTTGGTAACCAGCACAAAATATACCGCCTTTGTCCTACCAGAGGCAGGTTTGCATGTTTGAAAATCCTCACGTTTAGTGTAATAGACATGATTTACAAGAAAGGTTAGTCCCTGTATGGATACTAGCAAAGAATACTTGGGGATCTGCTTAAAAGGCTCCCATGGGATAAGGCCCTCGAGAGAAAAGGGGTCCAAGAAAGCTGATTGATATTCAAGGATTGCCCCCTCCAATATCAAGAGCAGTCCATCCCAACAAGTCCTGCATGGATGACCATGGAACTCCTGGAAAAACTCAAACACAAAAATTAAGTATACATAAGGTGGAAGCAGGGACAGGTAACCTGGGAGGAATACAGAGATACTCTCCGAGCACTCCTTGAGATGCAGTCAGGAAAGCCCAACTGTAATTGAATCTGTCCAGGGATGCCAAAGGCAAAAAGAAGGGCTTCTGTAAGTACATAAATAGCAAAAAGACCAGGGAAAATGTGGGCCCACTGGTGAATGGGGCAGGGGCCCTAGAGACACTGGACATGGAAAATGCCAAGGTACCGAATGCCTTCTTTGCTTGTCTTTACTAGCAAGACTAGCTGTCAGGAATCCCAGAGACAAAGGGGAAAGGCTGGAACAAGGAACAGATACCCTTGGTGGAAGAGGATCAGGCTAGAAAATACCTAAGCAAACTGGATGAAGGTAAGTCCATGTGCTCTGACGGGATGCACCTACAAGAGCTGAGGGATCTGGCCGATGACACTACAAGGTCACTCTCAATTACCTTTGAATGATCATGGCAATTGTGAGAGATGCCTGAGGAATGAAGGAAAGCAAACATCACTCCTTCTTCAAGAAGGGCAAGTGGGAGGACGCAAGGAACTACAGGCCAGTCGCCTTGATCCCTGGGAAGGTGATGGAGCAGCTAATCCTGGAAACCATTTCCAGGCACATTAGGGACAAGAAAAACGTTGGGACTAGTCAGCATGGATTCACCAAAGGGAAATCATGTTTGACCAACCTGATAATCTATGACTAAGTGACTGGCCTTGTAGGTGAGGGGACAGCAGTGGATATCACAGAATCACAGAATGTTAGAGATTGGAAGGGACCTCGAAAGATCATCTAGTCCAATCCCCCTGCCAGAGCAGGAACACCTAGATGAGATCACACAGGAATGCATCCAGGCAGGCTTTGAATGTCTCCAGAGAAGGAGACTCCACACCCTCTCTGGGCAGCCTGTTCCAGTGCTCTGTCACCCTCACCATTAAGAAGTTTTTTCTCATATTCAAGTGGAACCTCCTATGTTCCAGCTTAAACCCATTGCCCCTTGTCCTGTCACTGGATATCACAGAGAAGAGCCTGACTCCATCGTCCTGACACTCACCCTTTACATATTTATAAACATTAATTAGGTCACCCCTCAGTCTCCTCTTTGCCAGGCTAAAGAGACCCATCTCCCTCAGCCTTTCCTCATAAGGGAGATGCTCCATTCCCTTAATCATCTTTGTGGCTCTGCACTGGACTCTCTCCAGCAGTTCCCTGTCCCTCTTGAACTGAGGGGCCCAGAACTGGACACAATATTCCAGATGCGGTCTCACCAGGGCGGAGTAGAGGGGGAGGAGAACTTCGTCTTAGTTAGAGGGGGATATCGTCTACCTGGACTTCAGTAAGACTTTCAACAGTGTCTCCCATAAAATCCTCATAGAGAAGCTAATGAAAAATGGGCTAGTTTAGGTCCTAAACCAGGCACATCCATACTACTGACATGTAGGAATGGCATATCAGGAGGCAAGAATGAGTGGAGGACCCTGACTTTTCAATTCAGCCTGGTTCAGTGGGCTATTCCAAAACCAAATCTGATAGACAGGGGATAGCCCTCACCCCATGTGAACACGAGCCACTTTGTGCCATGTAAATCTTAAACCATGGATTGACCTCTGGCTGTCTTTCAACAGCAAGGTGTCAAAGTGGACACAGTCACAAATGGCCCTCTTGGATTAAAAAATGGCAGCTTTCTTCCCAGTTAAAACACAACAGCCACCAGCTTGACTCAGAGGATGCTCTAAATTAAACCAGCTGGGTCCAAAACTGAACAAAAAAGGTACTTTCAGATGCCCAGTCTTTCACTTCAGCTGTGCCAAGCTTTACATGTCAGCTAATATATATAGAAATATCTTTCCATTACAAAGACACAATTTTGGCAAATAAATCCCTGAAAGGTGCTTATGATATGGCATTTCAGAGGCTAAATGTAGATACATTGTGTTTTAGAAATATGTATTTGTTCCTAAGTAGAGGGCACACTGTCATGAAGAGCCTGCAATAACCGCCCGTAGATGCTGTCAGCAGGATTTTTGCTGTCTCTATCCCAATGTACAGGTCAAAAGCATCCAAAGTCCACACCTCTGAGCCTGCCCTGACAGGTCCGGAAGCAAAGGGCTTCATAGAATGGTTTGCTTTGGAAGGGACCTTAAAGAGTCCCTCCCCATCTCTCCTCTAGGCCTCCTTGAAGTATTGGAAGGCTGCTCTAAGATCTCTCCAGAGCCTTCTCTTCTCCAGGCTGAACAACCCCAACTCTCTCAGCCTGTCCTCATATGGGAGGTGCTCCAGCCCTCTGTCCATCTTTGTGGCCCTCCTCTAGACTCACTCCAACAGGTCCATGTTCTTCTTATGTTGGGAGCCTCAGAGCTGAACACAGTACTTCAGGTGGGGTCTCACGAAAGCAGAGTAGAGGGGGAGAATCACCTCCCTCGACCTGCTGGTCACGCTTCTTTTGATGTAGCCCAGGATACGGTTGGCTTTCTGGGCTGCAAGCGCACACTGCCAGATCATGTTCAGCTTCTCATCCACCAGCACCTCCAAGTCCTTCCTAGGCTTCATTGCCTTTTACCCTGATAGTGGTAAACCCAAGCATGTAGCATAATCTGAAATTCCAAAATTACTATAACCCCATTATACCCTTCAACAGGGAAAACATCCTCATGTAGCCAACGCAGCTGCTAAACCCAAATTGACCTGGGTCTCACAAACTCTCTTCCAGTCATGGCTGAGTGGCAACCCTCTTAAAAAACCCTCTAGAAAGAAATAAGGAGAAACCTCATACTCAGTTAATAAACAAAATACATTTACTGGTTCTCTATGCTTGGACAGGCTGTGAACACCTCTCTGCTCTTCCAAAGTTACTCATTTCAGTGTGAGTGAGATAAAACAAACCTCTGTTGTTCTTCCACTTTGAAAAAGGCTCTAAAGACTCTTAGAACTCCTGCAGGACAGCAAAAAATCTTAATGATATTTGTTTGGGTGTCTCAATTCACCCAAATGTCACATTTGAAAGTACTTTTTCTGAAGTGGAAACAAACGTATATTACAAGCTAAGAGAAATATTGTGCCATTGATGATTCTTTGGAAAGCTAACAAAATATAAAAGGCTTCCAACAAATCAATATGAGAAGTGTTTTATACAGTGTAATATTTAATTTAGCTATCTACAATACGCAGTTTTTATATGTCCATTATCTTTTTCACTATAAAACCATTAGAGAATTTAGCAATATTGTGTGTGTGTTTTCTTGTCTGGCTATTCTCATGTGTTTGACTAAATGTAATCCTTTCCTCAGCCGTTAATTACTAGTACTAGGCAAATGCTGTCCGTCTGTCCCCCAGTAAAAATCACACATGTTCTTGTAGATGGTAAAATTATTTCACTTCAGCTCTTACTGTGTTTACTTGCTCTGATTATTTTAAGGAAAATGTTTCCAGGGGGAAGGGGGAGAACTGTTGAGAAGGGCAACTATTTATGAATACAGAAACAGAAAACAATCACAGAAATTAAATTCTAGAAGAATAAAGCCAAATATTTGTACTAGAAACCCAGTTCAATGTGTTGTGACACATTGTAACATGTTACATTACTTATAAGATCAGTCAAAATCATTCACATTCTGAATAACAAACACTCACAAAGAGTTGCTTATGAAATGGAGAATTATTTCCATAAATTAATTAGGAACAGATTTCTTTGTGTCTATTCACACACAGCAGCAGCTTGTTCCACAGATAGGTTTTTCTTGCTTCAATATGAGTAAGCAGGAAAGAATTTGACCCTTGACAAATGATTTTGAATAACGAATATGTTTTTAAAATATTTCAATCTGCTCATGGGCAAATTCATCAGCAGAACAGCAGGCAATATTTGCCATCTTCATTACTTTTTATTATTTAGCCATCTATTCTAATTGTCTCTTTGAAACCTCACCCTTTCAATGCCTCCACCCCCTCCCTCTTTAACTTGAGCTATAGCAATAGAGACTTGTACAAACCTCCTGTTGGTAGCATTCATTACATGTTAGTCTGCAAAGTTGTGAAGTAGAGAATGCTTGGAATGAAAATTAGGAAAATAATTCCTACAGAGGAAATGCAATGGTAATGATTATCAACTACACCAAGTTTTCACTGTTTGATTATAACTCTCAGCCAGCTACCATAATTTCTCATTCAGAGGTGATTGTGGTAGAGGAAAAAGGAGTAGGCTTTTCAAGGCTTTGTGAGGCTCCCTCAGTTCCTTTTTATGTCAAGCTTATCTGCACAAAAATATACACTAAAAGAATATTGCTCAGATTGCAAAGTCAAGCACTCAAGTGCTAGTAAATGCCAAAATTAAGATTTCCTGAAAACATTCATTCAGTCCCTTATACATATGCATTGTGCCACAGTCTTTAATTACTTGATGACATACTATTTTTTTCCACACAGTTCTTGTCTCATTCTGTACTCATGCTGGATGGTGCTCACTTAACGAGTAAGCTATTCAACATTTTCTTTTATCCTTTATTTACGGCACACTATTCAAACCCTGCTATGAAGACAGAATTAATTTTCTCATGGGCTTTTCTATGGCTGTCATCACTATCATATCTTAAATATTCATTAGGTCAGAGAGAGAGGGAAAGAAATGTTGTAGTTTGGTGGTTGGAAGACTCATCTGGGAGACCTGCTCCAATGCAGACTTTTCTCCAATGTATACTTAAATAGCTTGCATCAAACAGAACTGTTTCTAAAGTAGACACTACCTTGTTGGTACCTGCAGACTCCTGGTTCATCTTTCATCAGAGAGGTGGGAAACTTGGACTGAAGAGCTTCCCCATCAGGCAGAAACCGGCCCGTGGTTCAACTGATTAACTGTCACATATCAGACTGCTGCTTGCTTTTCCAACTAAATGCTATTGTGGATAAGGCACTTAACTAGAGAAGGTGGCTTACTGCTATGTGATGGAGCTAAAAGCTAGCTTTCCTCCAGCTGGAGGCAAATCCTTATGGCTTGCTCACGGAGTTCCTCACCAAACTTTCTGGATTATTCAGACTCTTCTTGGGCATCCAGTTGTCTCCATGCCCTCTACCAGTGCCCAGCATATAGGCCAATTTATCTTTAGCTCCATTTTCCCGGTATTGGGTGTAAATGGTGTTACACTGCTGCAAATGGCACAAAGGTTCTGCTCCAAGCAGCTCAGCACTCATCTCTTTCTCTATGATGTATTTAACAAACAAGCATTTAATGTGTTAAATAGCCTTATAGTGTGGACAGAAGCTGGAGAATGAACCCCACTGCTCTTTTCATAAGGTAAGGAACCAATGTAGGCTCCATCATCCCAATGCTACCTTTCTTCTTTGCTTAATCATAACCCTGCTGAATCAGTAGCAGCTTCAAAAGGAGGAGAGAATAACACCACTCAGAAACATTTAGTCTCTTGGCTAAGGTAACTTCCTGCTAAGGGTAGTACTGAGTCACATAAGCAGCTTTTTAGCTGGGAGATATACTAGCAGCTTGTTAGATTGGCTGTAGTGGAGTGCAGCTGTCTTTGACTTTGAAAATTGTTCTCAGCTATGGCAGCAGTAAACATCAGTTTTTGCAAAGTGAGAGTCAGCCTGCACCCAATTTATTTTCTTTTTAATTCAGATAAAACTTGTGTAATGCCAGCCTCATTCGCAGTTTCTTAGTTGTTTGAGGGCTTGTTTTCTTAATTGCTGAGGGTTCAAATATTTCAAGTAATTTTCTTGTGCTGCCAAAGATTTCTTATAAGCAGGTTTCAGTTAGTGGTCTGTTCTTGTTTTAACCTTCCATGTCTGTCTATGCTCCTTGTAAAATATTCTTGAGGATTTCAGATTTTTTTCATGGTATTTTTCCCCTTTCCCTTAAAATCATCAATTTTGAAATCTCAACTTCTCAATCATTAGAACATGCATATAATTTGTAATAGAAACACAAGCTTTCCCACATCTAACACATCCCAATTTAAATTTAAATGAACTCTGATGGAGACAAAAATCATCTAAAATGTCATCTTTCTGCTGGGGACCTATTGGAAAGATTACAAGAACCTGAAAATTATCCATAAACAGAAAAGTAATCCCTGACTCATTTCACCTCAGTCTCCCAGGTAGCAGTCAGGTGGTAGTAATACCTAATCACCATTAACAAAGGTCAGATTTTAACGGGTGTCCTTAACCCTTCAATGTTTTATCTGAAAAATGCCAATTCTTTGAACTGTCCAGATGGTTTAATAGGCTCTTTTATTCACTGACATCTAATTACTTGTCTTCCATAAATATTTGGTTTCAATTCACTAGAACACTTACTGTGTGCTCATGAAGCACTACTCAATTCATAAAACACTTATGGAAGATTACAATCATTAAACCATCTATTGCAGCCTCACCCTATTTTTCATTCATGGGCCCTGATTCCCTCAGCAGGTCACGGGCCAGCATCATTGAAGGGTAAAGTCATAGACTATACAGACCTGAAAACCAGGAAGCCCAGTTATTGTAACTCTGCCACCAAAGGGCATCTGAGAATTGCTACTGATTAGCAGCGTGTCTGCATTTCATCAGAGGGCTCCAAGAAACATATGTGGTATTGTATAAATAGTGTGTAGGGACCAGAAAACAACCAAATATAGCACTCAAAGATATAATAGTTTGAACTGAACACATGGTGCTGGTAATGATTGTCATTCAAGTGCATGCTGAGCACAGGGCTAAAGTAATGAACCAATTACACGACAGAGACATGAGAGAAGATCATTAGGAGAACGTATGACACAATGTATAATGAAGTAATTATTTGTATAGGAAGGTGAGTCACATCTGACTCTTTGGTTGCATGCTGTGGTATCCACTGTGTGCTATTTCACCAAGAGCATACAGTGCTACGCTTCCTAGTTGCCCCATGGCCTAAATAAAGGAACCTACATTACCCTCTCCATTGCTAAGTCAAGCTGTGCCAGAGTCCTCACAGTGTCTACAGCAAAAAACAAGCTTGGAGCATGTAAGCATGGCTGGTGGGCAAAAGTATTTACTCTAAAAAGCCTCAGTTGTCATGGGGTCCCTGAATGTTTGAAGCACAGGAGGGCCAGCTGGAGCCAGCACAAAAGAAAAAAAAAAAGCAGATGATAGGAGAAGCAGCCTAGCAAATGGTAGCTCTTTGTTTCTCCCCACCTGTGGCCATGCTGAGAACTTTGAGGTTGTTCTCAGTCACGCTCATCCTCCCTGTGCCCCCTATCTTAGCTACTGGAAGAGCAGAAAACATTTATTTTGGGCTGGGCACAAATAATGGCTTAAGCACATCTGGAATATTCACACAAAAACTGCAATCAGAAAAACAACAAAAATTAGCTGGTTACATTTACCAAGTGCCTGGAGTTAGACAACAATTCCATGCAGTCCATGGGGACCACCGTTTTTTCCATAGCCTCCTTTTATCACTAGCAGCCACAGCTGTTGCCTGCACAGCCCCAGAGGTCCTCACCACCTCCTCCAGCCCTGCTGCCATCACCGTGAGGCAGATGGGTCTGCACTCGCCAGCACTGAGAAATGGGCAAGCCTGTGGGGACAGAGGGGAAAGACAAAGACCTTCACTTGCTACATGGCAGCCGCAAAAGAAGCAACTGCAAGTGAGGATTGGTCTTCCCTCCTTCTCAGAGACTGATTACCTGCTCACACCAACCTCACTGTATCTCTTGTGAGACCCATGCCATCACTGGGATGGAGAGCAAGGAGATGGTTGACTCCTGGAGCACATTCCAGTTGTCTTCTCTGCTGTGCTTTAGTGCAGTCTTAAGTACCCGAGTAGGCAGTACTGACCCAAACAGGTGGGAAACAGCTGGGAAACAATCCCCCTGGGGACTCATACAGGCAAATAATTCAGCATAGACTTATTTATTAACAGCAAGGATACACCTCCTGCCATACTTAAAATGTCCTAGCTCCAGAATATGTCAGAATGCTGGGTAGGCATCCCAGGGAGCAGGATCTCTTCACCCTGTGGAGTTCAGAAAGAAACAAAACCTTTATGGAAGATGGAGGAGAAGAAGATGGAAGAAAATGAGACATGAACTTAGTAACCCAGCTGGGAGGCAGCTCACCTGAGTTCAGAGGGAGCTCTGGGTCATAGCCTTCATTTATACCCAGAGTCTGTTTAAATGGTGTTTGTTCACTGATTGTTAATTCACAGACATTATTGGAGGTAATCAATCATAATCAGCAGCTCAGGTTACACTCTCTAGAGTGATGGAAGCTGTGACTAGAACTCCACCATGCTGAGGAGAGATCTCAAAACATCCCTTTCTCCAAAGAGAGTGTTCTAACCACTGCATTATTATGGATAAAGCTGGCAGATATATTACATCTTTCTACTGTGGGGTTTTTTTCCTCCCAACACAAGAATAAGGTTTTTACAGCTTCAGGGATTCCAGCTCAGTTCACTGTGAAGGGAGCACAGGGTAATCCCCTGAAATCTGTGGCTGTGCTGCAAGAGCATGGGGAAGGGCAGGAGTTCATCCACTTGGTGTTCTTCCACTCAGTCAGTCCATGGGGTGGTTTGGATTCCAGCCCAAGGCATCTTGCTTCCCCCACACACAGAGAAGGGAGCTTATGTGTCCACCTGGGGACTGTGGAGTACAAAATGAGGGTCAAACACTTAATATCTAATAACATCTGTTTTCTCCTGTTTAAGCTTTAAGTCTTTCACCATCTGATACTAACACATCATCCAGACTGTCTGAGTATGGAAAGAACTATGATCATATACATCCACTTTTTAAATCATCATTAGTAATGCTACTATTTTTATTCTGTTGCTGCTGTACTTCTAGATCTTTCACAAACAACCTTAACTTGGTTTGTCATTTGTCTGAATGTTTCCTCTGCTAATTTATGTGTGGCTATGAACTTCTCTTTTTCTCATTCATTTTAATAATATCTAAAATATACTGAGGTTTTCTTTTTCCATCTGTCAGAGCTTCTTGATTTTTGGGGGAAGTGGAGGGGAACATCTACAGAAATACTTATTAAAAATGGCAATTCTCATATACATCTTTATACTTATAGAATCATAGAATCATAGAATCATAGAATGGTTTGGGTTGGAAAGGACCTTAAAGATCATCAAGTTCCAACCCCCCTGCCATGGGCAGGGACACTCTCCACTAGACCAGGTTGCTCAAAGCCCCATCCAGCCTGGCCTTGAACACCTCCAGGGATGGGGCATCCACAACTTCCCTGGGCAACCTGTTCCAGTGTCTCACCACCCTCACAGTGAAAAATCTCTTCCTATTGTCTAGTCTAAACCTACCCTCTTTCTTTAATGCTTAAATGCTTGTACTTAAATGCTTTCTCTCACTAACTTGGTTCATAGTTATTTTCACCTTTGGTAAACTGGCCATTTTAGGGACTCAGTTCAATGTATCAGTGGTCATACACTTTTTTTCACAAGAACAAGGTCTACTACAGTACAGAGCTGCTGCAAGTCTCAGGGCCCTGAGTGCACCAGTAGCCCTGGACTGCCCTGAGCAGACCTGCTTGACCTCAGACCTGCCTCGTCACTGCGGGCATGTCTGGTGGTCCACTGGGCTCTTGGGCAACCCTCAGTCCTTGTCCCTGCTCTGCTGGCCTTGCACCATGGCATGGTGCCCTTGAAGGGGAGGACAGTTCTCCTGCTTGCCTTGCCACCACCCTCCAATCCCTTCCCTTCCTGAGCAGCCCTGTCTGTGCCCTGACACCAAGACACTTATAAAGCCTTTGTGCACTGGCATGTTGCTGTCTGTAATATTTACGTCCTCTGATCTATTTTCTCTTAGTAAAACTCAGCATGGGTCCAAGCAGCAGCAGTGCGGCTAAAGCTCGTGAAGAAATGCTTCACAAAGAAAGTGCAGCGATGCCTCTGACCTCAAGCATGGTGGGATCTTCACAGCAGTTGATATGTACTAGGATGCCAGTGACTCTTCTTCAGTGGGACTTCTTGTCTGTGTCCCTGCACTGCCCAGAGCTGGGGCAGCCCCCACAAGCAGGCAGTGTGAGTAATCAATTTCTCAGGTCAACCAACAAAGAAAACAAAAGAAAACAAGCCTCATTTCAGACCATTTGGAATGTCTTTCAGCTCTTCATCTCTAGGGGAATAAAAAAATAATATACAACTATATTTTCAGTGCATGGTATTATGTTCCATTTTTATAATATTCCACTCAGCAGAGAATAAGAGTGTTTTGGATACCAAAAATGAGAAAACAACCCCTCTGCCACTGAAGAAAAAGAGACAAATTCACAAAATTTCCTATTGCCATGGTTTTGCCCTCTTACTCATTAGCATAAAGGCCAGGGCTCAGGATTTTGCAGTTCTGAATTTAAGAGTCTGCTCTTCTTCATGGTCCTTGAACACACATTTCCCAGACCCACAGCCTGGGCCAGGTTGGGGCTGAGACCTCCCCCTGCGATGTTGCTCCATGTGTTGTTAGCAGAGCACCATCTTAATGCCTGCTTCATGAAGTGGAACAGCTCTAGGAAGGAAACTCAACAGCACATGCCTCCCAAAAACCCTGCTGATCAGGACTATCTAATCAGCAGTCCACCTTCTGACGGACTTGTGACAGGTAAATGATCCAAGACTCTCTGTGTCTTCACTGGATCCCAGTCCGTAAGAGTCTCCTGCATGGTTCTCCTCCAAGCTGCAAACGGAATCATCCTCTGTCCTCACAGTTGCAGCACTTGAATGCACGGGTGATGATACAAGAATGAGACACTATCCACAGAAGATGAGAACTATACAGGCCTCGGGTAGCTTGACAGGAGGGATCCTCCCTGTGTGGATCAGGATAGATTGATATTGTTTCAGTATAGCTATGACAGTCAGTCCCAAACCTCCTAGAAACTGAGCAAATGCTGCACCCCTCTATACTGCTGAGTAAAAGTCGTTTCCTGAATTAAACATTTAGTGTTATTTTTCCAGATTTTCACTGTTAACCCAAATTTATGACTAGTGTTAGGACAACTAAGACCACATTTTCCAAAGAATTTAACTATTCACAAAAATAATTAGCAGTTATCACCTGGCTTTTTTCACTCGTTCCACTTGAGAAAGTTGTTTCAGTTCTATCTCACACTTTTCCCATTTATACAGAATGGAAAATCATACCAGCCCATGTAAAACAGACTGCAGAGATTCTTTGAAACCAGTCCACCACCCCAAGTCATTTGCACAAATTCAAAACCAGTGCCAAATGTTCATAATCTAAATTAACAATATTTTGCAGCCAATTCATGTCAGCAATATGGATTGTAAGAGAAAAAGGTTTCAGACTTATTTGTGTCTGTAAAACTGTCTGGATGAGAAAGTGCTCACTACTCTCTTATTTTTTTCTTGTCATCTCTCTCAGTCACCATCCTAATCACAAGCCATCCTTTCAGATTTCGGTAGTACAATGATCTCTACATCTAGCTGTCATCCAGTCTTGAGTGAAGTGGCTGCTTCACTCATCTGACAGAAGCAGAGTTGGTTTGCCAAATTTCCATCACTATCACTGCATGGCACAACTCTGGGATATTAATAAATAGTTTTTTACCTAGGGCCACCACCTAGCATGGATTACTTTGGAAGCATCTCTTATCTTAGTGCAACAATTATAGCATTTAATAGGTTAAGGGATATAGTATATGTAAGACGTCAGGAAATCCTGTCTCAAATTTTTCATTCCTTAGTTGAGATGCAGGGCACAACTATTTAAGGATTAACTCTGCCTCTCCCAACACATGCTTCTTTGATGATACCCACATCCTTCTAGCTTCCTCTGTGGAACAGAAATGGAGAATAGACACGCTGGAGGAATTATTAGACTTTGCCTCCTTTATACCTTTAAGGCAATTGCGTTCCAAGACAAGAGTATCTAATGTGCACACTGTCAGCGTGTGTAACTGTAGGTATTTTTATGAAGTCATGAAAACCTCCAGATATATTCCTCTTTTAAAGACTGTCATATGTTACAAACCTTAAGCTAGGTTTAATGCAAGTGTTTATTTTATTTTTTGAATGTTTTCGAAGTGGAAAA
The DNA here is from genome assembly GCF_000699245.1 of Pterocles gutturalis. Classification (NCBI taxonomy): domain Eukaryota; kingdom Metazoa; phylum Chordata; class Aves; order Pterocliformes; family Pteroclidae; genus Pterocles; species Pterocles gutturalis. The sequence goes on along the minus strand of NW_010102980.1, from coordinate 149,732 downwards.
TGTTTTCTCATAAAATACATGGGATTTTTTTACTCTATAAAGAAGTTTGTGAACCCTGTTTTTCCCTGGTGGAGAACTAAAGGCAGAATGTTATAATAACCAAAGATAATTAAATTGCTTATTTGCATGTTTCACCTTGACACTCAGAACCATACTATCTGAACATAATATTGCTGCAATGGAGGAACATACAAAATAGTTTATGGGGAGTGACAACTGCTAGAGCAGTACTTTAAAGAACGAATACTACATACAAGCATCTTTTGCATAGTACCGCAGAATGGGCAGTTGGTATCTGGATCATAGAAAGAGTAATTCCTGCCAGAGATGTTCCAGTAAAAATAATTCCAAATGCATCATTCATAATCAAGATGTATGGAGGAAAGCAATTAATATATTTCTGAGCAGACATCTCTGGCATCGTCGCCTAAAGCAGTAGATGACTGGGCATAATAACAGGCACAGAAGGTGCCAATGTTCCTCTCTTAAATTAACCAGGCAGAGCTTGTTGAAAATTTCCTGTCAACACGATCTTCTGAAGGAAAAGGGTGTGTCAGATAGCTATAGAGAAAAGAAAACTTATCTGTGTGTATTTTTCAGCCCCGACAGTCCTGATCTTTGACTGTTCAGCTTCACATCTGCTCAGAATCCCACTTTTCTCTCTCATAGGTAGAATTTCTCAGAATCACACCTCCCCTCCCACAGACAAACTTCTTTTTCCTTGGCACCTTTGCTATGAAGCACACCTCCCCACTTCTTCTGTCTCTTCACAAGCTTTCTATTGTCTGTCAGTCCTTCTGACTTAAACATTGTTGGAAATTTTCCCCCCAAATTTTACGAGGTGAAAACCGCTCTCTATGAAGTAATTCATCACTTGGTTATCTCTCCTTGAAGTGCAGAATTGAAAAACTGCTTTGTCCAGTGATGCTCTGACTTTACTGGAGGTCATTCATTCATTGATATAGCCTTGTTGTTATTCATACACTAGGTGCAAGAATTTTTCCTATCACCAGCTAAGTAAGGATTTACTTCTAAGAGTGGAAGCAAAGCACATTCGAGACAAAACCATATTCCCTAAATGTATTTTGTAGCTGAACACTTGTATGCATAGCAAATTTCCATTATCAAGATGACCTAGCATTTGTAGGTAGGCAGGATGACCCCATTGTCACAAAAACTATTTCTATGTGAAAATAATCCTGTCTTACATGCACACTTGTCAAAACCACAATTTTCATCAGGAAAAAAAAAAGAAATCTTGCATTTGTCTCCTCGCAAATAAATACGTTCTCAGTTACAACTTTCTGTTCCATCAGGATTTTTCCCAAGAAAAAGACTTCTCTATCAACAATTGCATCCATTGGGCTTACAGTGTCATAACTAACTCTGAGTATCACCTGATGGCAACCTGGAAAGGAGAGTGAAATGTTGGAATGGCATTTAGTGACCACTCCAAAAAAGGTGATGAGCTGCTGACTTCCCTTTCTAGCAGATATTTATAAATCCCTTTAAAGCAGAACATGTTGCAGAAATCTTGCTTGGAATGACAAAGACATGAATAAGTGTGACAAGGCCCTCGTCAAAATAAAAAAAAAAAATGTTTCAGTCCTCTGTCCAAATAGATTTCAAAAGACACAATGAGCTACCAATTTTGTCTGGAAATGGACACAGAGTGACAGGTCAAGTATGGCTTTTAACTGATGACCATATAGTAAATAGGAAGAAAATGCCTCCAATGGCTAATTCAAGCACTGTCATTATCCAGCTCTCCTGATACTTCCATAACTATTTCTATTTTACCTAAATTGCTCATCCCAGTCAGTCAGGCTCAGGAAAAACAAAATTCATCAAAGAAGTAAAAAAAAAAATAGCAGCACTTCCATTGGCAGTGCTGGCATCCCTGATGGTGTACTGCCTAACCTGCTGGACCAGCTTGTCTCTGCCATGTGACCTCCCAGAGCCTAAGCAGCAGAATATTCCCTTTGGAGTGAAGCAGGTGACCCAGATAAAAGACCAGTTGTCCTGGGTTAAGCAGAGACAGAGTTAACTTTCTTCATAATAGCTAGCAAGAGGCTGTGTTTTGGATTTGTGCTCAGAAAAGTTGATAAGGAAGGAATGTTTATAATTATTGATAGGATATTTCAAGGTTCTTCGGCCTCTTCGCTCTTTGCAGACAGGGCAGGGGGGCTGGGAGGGCACAGCCCCAGCTACTAGCCCAGGATTTGTTCTTCGGTTACTAGATTGAGAACCAGGGTGACCAATAATCTATTCCATAACATACACGTCATGCCCAGTATATAGGTGAGGACCCCCAGGAAGATCAGCCCCTTTTTGGTTCCGAGGCCCTCTCAGTTTCGGATCTCTTCTGGCTCCGAATCGCTCTCCCAAGGCCTTCTTCCCCCTCACGCCCCGGTCAGCTCTCGGTCTGGGATGCTCAGACTGTTATCTCCAATCTGTGAGTGCCTCCGGGAACAGTACACCCCCCTCACCTGGGGGAATCGTGAGTGTGGTTTCGGGACTCTCCTTGTTCTGGGATCGACTCTCCCTTCTCCGGGATTGTTAGCCAGGAACAGGCTGAGCTTTTGGTCATCGGGTGGGGGGGCAGTATCACTGTGTATC